>NC_047667.1:32385011-32685011 GCF_011762505.2 Arvicanthis niloticus
CTGGCATAATTGGGAAATTCTAAAATGGACTGTATCATATAAACAGCCTACTTACATCGAGAACATTGAATTAATATACATTTCCAGAATGACATTGCTGTTATAACAGAAAATAACCTAGTAATATACAGGGATAAAAAATCTTATGGTTTTTATAAGCAGTTCTCAAACCATACATACACATACACAGACACACACACACACAGATACACACACAGACACACACACACAAGTACACACAATAAAACAAACTTATGAAAAGGATAGCATGGCTTATTTGGACAAGAGGAATGTAGAAATTTCTCATATTGTTTTTGGTTTTTTTCTTATGATTTTGAATTTTCAAAGCAAAATATAAGAGGAAAATAAACTTCTATACATTTGGTTGCCCACTTTTTATCCTTTATAATTTATTTTATTTACTTAATATCTGGTAAGTATACTTTAGCAAATGACCTCATGGTGGTCCCACTTTGAGTCTGTGGTGATTACCTGGGTGGAAGAGTTTGCTTCATTAACCAAGTTAATGTAGTATGACCTCATTTTAACTCTGAAAATGATTATAGAACTTTGACAAATGCTTTCCTTTAGTGATAGCTTTGTATCCATTTAAATTCTATATTTCTAACAGCCACAGTAACTGCCAGTAGTTAAAGTGTTTTCTTTTAAAATTCTCTCAAACATTTATTTTTTAAACATACGTGTGTGTGTGTGTGTGTGTGTGTGTGTGTGTGTGTGTGTGTGTGTGTCAGTGTATATCATGGGTATGGGTATTTGTAGACAAAGATTGTGCTGGATGCTCTGGAGGTGGAGTTAGAGGTGGTTGTGGGCTGCATAAAATGGGTTCTGTGACCTGTACATGGGCTTTCCTTTCTTTCTTTTTTTAAAATTTAGTTCTAGTTTTTACTTATTCATTTTACATCTCGCTCACTGCTCCCTTTTGGTCACCACCTCCCACAATCTTTACCCCACCCCACTCCCCTTCTACTCTGAATGGGTGGAGCCCCTTAAGTATCTGCCATTTTGGCACACCAAGTGTTGTGAAGCTAGATACTTCCTCTCCTTCTGAGGCCAGACAAGGCAGTCCAGCTAGAAGAGCATATCCCACATACAGGCAAATGTTGTGGGTTTGGGCTAATCCTTCTTGTTTGTTTCCTGTGGAGTTTCTATCCCCTTCAGCCCACAATCCTTCCTCTTATTCTTCCATAAGAGTCCCCAGGCTCCATCCACTTTTTGGCTAGGGATGTCTGCATTTGTCTGAGTCATCTGCAAGCATAACATAGTATCATTAATATTGTCAGGGATTGGTGCTTGCCCGTAGGATGGGTTTCAAGTAGGACCAGTTATTGGTTGGCCATTCCTTCAGTCTCTGCTCCATCCCTCATGCCTGCATTTCTTGTAGACAGGATAAATTTGGGGTTGAAAATTTGTAGGTGGGTTGGTATCTCTCTATTCCTCCACCAGGGTTTCTGCATGGCTACAGGAGGTGGCCTCTTCAGGTTCCACATCCCCAATGTTCTGAGCCACAGCTAAGGTTACCTCCATTGATTCTTGAATGCCTCTTGGCCATTCGAGATTCCTTTGTTGAGAATTTTGTTTATCTCTGTACCCCATTTTAATTGGGTTGTTGGTGCCTAACTTCTTGAGGTCTTTGTAAGTCTTGCAAGTGGTTTTTCCTGTGATTCATTGTGCTTGAAAACCCCAGTGGATTTCCAAAGTGAATTTCATGTTTATTAACATATATTAAATATACAAAATAATAGGTATTAATCACTATGGCAGTATCATGCATGTTGTGTACCTCAGTTATACTGTTTTAATAGTTTATTCATTTGTTAGTTTATAGGAGGGTTGGAGGAAGAGGTATAAAAATTGGAAAAATATTGATTTTCTGTATGGGGGTCACTTTTTGTAGGTCTATGACACATTTTTTTTTCTGGTGTCTATAAGTTTCTTTTGTTGTGCCTTAGCATTGAATAAGTAAGCCTGCCTCTTTGGTGCCTAGGTCTTTGTATCTCCAAGCACAGGACCTTCCCATCATATTGCATTTTGTCCTCTTCTAATAATTCACATAATTTTCCGTTATAGGTTAAATATCCTGTATATCTTTTGAACGATTTTATATCCTATTTGTTGGAGAACATAATTTTCATAAAATTGTGAATTTAAAGGTATTATATTTTGCCTGATATTTTCAGTATAATATTAAATATATAATATATATTTATTTATTTCATTGTTTTCACTGATTGCTAGAACAGGGAAGTGTGTTTGGAAAACATGATTTCCATGAGTTTTGAATGAATTCTTACAAAGAAGTCATTGCACTCAAGGATTTTTTTCCCTGTACTTTTCTGCCCTCTAGTGGTGATAGAGCAAAGACCAAAGACCAAAGAAACATTCCAAAGGTAAAAAGCCAGCTGACAGTTCTTGAAATTGAAAAGTTATAAATCTCTCACTGGTCAATAATGTAATGATACAGTGTTGATTGATGCTGTTACTGTGTCATAACTTAAGCAGATTAAGCAAAGGGCTAACACTAAAATGACTTTCACATTGAAAAAACAATACTAAAATAATATAAAAATTAATAAAAATTATAAAATAATTCATTAACTGTTCACTCCAAGAATAACCTTAGAATTTGTATTTTGCTTTTTTTTAATGAAAATTTCAGAAGGAGGTTCACATTTTAGAGATAAATTCAAGTTAGTATAGCTAAGCCACTTGATAGAGAGTAAGTCTTAACTAAAAATAACCACTAGCATTTTAAACATGTTTTAGCAGCAGAAACTTGGAAGGCCTTTTGTCTGTTAGTTTTGTGGGGAACAGAGATTTCACTTTAGACATACTAGGCAGTAGAAGTCACCAGGGGTGAGATCCTTAGGGTGTGTGGGTAAGAAGGGGATGGGGAGCTCCATGGTGGATTTTCTGTGATTCCTGGTAAAATGACATGCTGCTTACTTTCTGGAAACTTCCATCTCTGTCATCATCAATATAGTTATGCCACATAGTGGATGAACCTGGAATATGGATGCAAATTCTGCTTCGAGTTGCTTATGTGGTCAGTGTCAGCTATGAGGAGAGAGTAAGGCTCTGGTGTGGGGGTGCAAATCCTTAATTCCGGTGCCTGGGCAGCCAAAGAAGGCAGATCTCTGTTAATTTCAGGCTAGGCTGGCTTACATAGTGAGTTCTGGGCCAGTGAAGGTTACACAGTGAGACTCTGTCTGAAACCACAATGACAGAAACAAGCAAAACCAAACACCAAAAGGAATGGTTCTGAGAAATGAATTGTGCCTGTGATTAACACGATCCTGTGATTCCTGGGTGACTGGGCCGAGTTTGTGGGATGAATGCATCTGGAGACAGTACAGAGAAACCATACAGTTTGTAAGCAGAGCAGAATGATCCATGCTTTTGGAAACAGGGGTGTAGACACTCTGTTCATTAGATTTCAAGTGGAAATTAGACCAGTCTTGGGAACTGGGCTACCAGTCATTCATGTGATAACGTTGGCTAGGAATATGGTTGCATTTTGTCGATATTCTGAAAAATGTGAGATTTTGACAGGCTTGTGTTAGTTATGTTTGTAGTGAGAATTTGGAGCAAAATGTAAATCAGGAAGATGTGAAAAATGTGCACTTTGGTATGAATGCTTCACTCACCCATTCATTCATTTGTTCATTCATGATTGTGGTATGGAATACTGAATTTAAGGATGCCAAGCATTCTAAGCAAACACTTTAACCACTGAGCTAATTTTCTCAGCTCCCTTTTTGTGGGGAGCCGACAGAAGGCGGCTATCATCCTTGCAGCCATCTTGAACCATATACCCTGATAAGAGACTTGATTACAATAGCCTACAACAGCTGAACACACTCTGATAACATCTTGTTTTAGATACCCAGGATTTTCCCTTGGGTGTGTGAGACTTAAAGGTGTGATTTAGAGCCAGACTTAAGGGTATGACTTAGAGATCAGATTTAGAGACAAGGCCTAAGGGCATGACTTAAAGGCGTGACTTAAAGGCGTGGCTTAGAAGTGAGACATATAAAAGGTGAGAGGCAGACAGAAGAAATGAGTAGTAATTAGGCATTGAGGAAGAAGACACTTGGACTAGAGAACTCAGAAGAAGAATTATTAGGCATTAGGCACTTGGCACTTGGAGGAAGGACTTGGAATTAGACATTAGGCACTTAGCACTTGGAAGAAGTAACTTGGAACTTGGAGGCACTAGGGACTAGGAACTAGGGACTAGGAACTCAAGACTTGGGACTTGGACTAGGAAGAGAGACTGAAGAATAAACGGGATTGAATCACACTCTGTCTGGTCTCCATTCTTCGAGTCCATCCTCACTCTCTTTCTCTTGCTGAACCCTGAACTAAGGACTGGAGCAGCTTGGGGCAGCTCAGGCCACAACACCTTTTTACTTTTTATTTTGATGCAAAGTCTAACTATATTGCACAATTACATCTTTGAACATCTGGTACTCCTAACTCAGCCTCCTGAGTAGATTGGAGTATAGATCTGCTTTATGAGGGCCAGATGTTAGTGCATTTAAAGTATATATACATGTTATATATTAACGATATATTACATGTCCTATATGTGTGCATTTATATGTATTCAGGAACTAGAATCAGAAATACTGTAAGCTGAGAGAGGAATAGAATATGCAGAAGGGGGAAACATTTAGGAGCACTAAGGTGGCCAGAAGGGAGAGGGGAGTATGTTGGGAGACAGCAGTGAAGACAGAGGGTAAGAGAAATGCAAACTGATATAACAGGTATGAAAATGTCACACTGAAACCCATGCCTACATATACTAACCAAAGCCATGTTGTGACCTGGGCTGGTGTAGACAAGAGGACTGTGATTGCTAGAGATTAGCACTATTAACAGAAGCTGTTGGGCTGGTGAGATAGCTGAGTGGGTAAAGGTGTCCAAGGGCTTGAGTTTCATCCCTAGGACCCACATGGTAGAGCAAGAGAACAGACTCTGGCAAATTGTCCTCTGACTTCCATATGCATGCTGTGTGTATGAACATGTGTGCCTGAATACACGCATGCCACAGCATGCTTATGGAAGGCAGAGGACTAAATCTATTAATTAAATGTTTTCTTTTTATAAGAGTCGCCTTGGTCCTGGTGTCCCTTCACAGCATACTCTAACTAAGACACAAACATATATCATTATTAGTTCTAATTTAGAATAACGTGGATATCTTCCCACCCCCACATATCGAATGGAGTTTATCAGGATAAAATGATTTGAGGTCTATTTATTAATACATATAAATTTGTTAGACTATATCTATTTAGATATAGATATATAGATATATAGATATATCTGCTCAAGCTCTGCCCACATTCAGTCTCCTTCTGGTTGACTTCAAATCAAGAATTAGAAATGTCAGCTTCTTCTCCAGCACCATGTCTACCTGCAGGCTAATATGCTTTTGATCATGATGGTAAGCCATCCCCAATTACATGTTTTCTTTTTATAAGAGTCACCTTGGTCCTGGTGTCCCTTCACAGCATACTCTAACTAAGACACAAATAGATATCATTATTAGTTCTAATTTAGAACAAAGTGGATATCTTCTCACCCCCACATATTGAATAGAGTTTATCAGGATACAATAATTTGAGGTCTATTTATTAATAAATATGAATTTGTTAGACTAAATAAGCGAATAAGTTTCTAGAACTGGAGTATAAATGTGGTTTGCATATTTAGAAGAACTGAGGTGTATAATTTACTCAGAGCTGAAAAACACTAGGGAGTGGTGATGACTCTAAAAATAATGTTCAACCTGATTATATCAGTGAGATGTCTTATCTCAAAATACAGGTACCTAAAATATGACACCCTCAATGTCCCTCTGGGTTCCACATACATGTGAACACATGTACATGTGCTCTATATTCCACAACACACACACACACACACACACACACACACACACACACACACACACACGGAGACACACAGAGACACACACACACATACACAGAGACAGAGAGAGAGACAGAGAGAGAGAGAGAGAGAGAGAGAGAGAGAGAGAGAGAGAGAGAGAGAGAATGTTGTGGGGGTAAGAAATAACTTGTAGATTTCAATGTTACAAGTTTAAAGTTTGAAATCCTCAGACTCAAAGATCTAATACTCTTCAGTATGAATTGATTCCTGTCATTCTTTGAATGATACATGGGATTTCCTTTTAATAAAAGGTGTCGATAAAAGAGCTAAAGTGCCCTCAAGTGGCTAAACTCAAATAGATTTTATTTGAAAATGATGAAGAGAGAAAAATTGCTTTGAGTCCAGGACTGTGAGTATCAGACAGGAACAGTGTTCTGTAAGGCTGTGGTGGCTGCAATGGGTGGTGACGTGTGTGGAATTCCTGTCCATGTATCTGCAGAATTATATCCACACACAAACTTATAGAGCACTAGGGATGTGTAACACCTTGAAAGTTTAGGTTTTCGTATTGGATTCTGGCTGTGTTGTTATGTGCACCATTTGTTACACCCTTAATCCTTCATCAAAAACACAATGTTTTTAGATCCTGAGCTAAAACAACAACAACAACAAAAAAAGTAGGTTTTGCTTATAATAAAAACCAGTCATTAACTTATGCGTCAGATGTTAGTTCAGCATTTGTTTTATATAAACAATGCAATGGGACTTTGTCAACCAGATAGAAAAATATCCTCTATCCCATTATGTGTGAAGTGTTTGCGTGTTTAGTGCATACCAAAAGAATACAGTGTCCATGTAATGTCCAGCCAATGTATACCATTTCTTCCTCTTTTCCTTCAGTTTTTTTCTATTTCCTCTCAAATGCAGTCTCTTTTTTCTAAAACTATTATCATTATTTATATACATCACACACATATATGAATAAATAGAAAAACACAACCTATGGGGTCCAGGTAGGAATTCTCACACATGCTTTTAGGGTTGAGCATTTGGTGTTGGATAGCCAATTAGAAGGCCCAATCCTAGAGAAAATAATTCTTCCTCTCTCAGCAGTCATTAAATGCCTGTAGGTCTTCATCTAGGGGTAGGTCCCCGTGAGACTTCCTCCACATTAGTTCAAGCCAATATCCAGTTTTGTTAGAACTGCTGCAATACTTTTATACCTGATTTCCTTTCTTTCTAAATGATTTCTCCCCAGTCAGTTCTCCTCACAGTACATGAGTGGGTTTTTAAGATGTAACTTCATACCTGATCCTGCTCATCCTTTTTTCTCCCTCTTCTCTTCCACCCAGGTCTCTTCCTCCCTCTGCCTCCAGTGATTATTTTGTTCCTCCTTCTAAGTGTGACTGAAGCATCCACACTTTGGCCTTTCTTCTTGTTATGCTTTATATGGTCTGTGAGTCGTATCACGGGTATTCCAAGCTTTTGGGCTAATATCCATTCATCAGTGAGTACATACCCTGTATGTCCTTTTGGGTCTGGGTTACCTCACTCAGGATGGTATTTTCTACTTTCATCCATTTGCTTGCAAAATTCGTGATGTCATCATTTTTTAAATAGTTGAGTAGAGGTGCTTGATCCTGTGGAGGCTTGTTGCTCCAGTGAAGGGGGATGGGTGGGTGGGTAGGTGGGTGGAAGAGCACTCTTTTAGAGGCAAAGGGGAGGGAGGGTGGCATGAGGGGTTTGTGGAGAAAGGGTGATAACATTTAAAATGTAAATAAATAGAATAATTAATTTAAAAATTGAATTAAAAAGAAGAAAAATGTAAGTTCAGTTGAATTATTCTGTACTGGCCTTCATTGCTTAAAATTCTTAGTGTTTTCTCAAAGAATTCAAATAGGGTGGATAAGACCTAGTTTGTGTCTACCCCATCTTCTTTTATTTTTTTCCCCATTTCCCATCATGCTTTGGGTTGCCTCTGTTCCTTTGTGTTCCTGTAAACAGACTCATTTTCTCCCTTCTTGGAGCCTTTTCATCTTCTTTTCTCTCTGCCTGCTTTGCTTCCTTGTCACTCAAACAGCCTTTTTCCTTCCTTCCATCTCTCCCTTCTTTCCTTCCTTTCTCCTACCCTTTCCTTTCTTTCCTTCATCCCTTTTTCCTTCTTTTTCCCTCTTTTCTATCTTAACTCATCTTAATTATATCAATTTATTTGTGCCAACCCTGTCTAAGCTACTAGCAAACTGTTCAACTCTGTCACACTTCAAAAGTTCAATTAATTTAAAAAGATGATAATATATTTATATCATTTCCCCCTTCCCTTTTTCCCTCCAATTCCCAATAAGCCTCCCCTTGTTCTCTTTCAAATCAGGACCTCTTTTCATTAATTGTTGTTATATATCTACACATGCATCCATATGTTTCTATGTGCATATTCCTAGATTCATACAACCTGCTCAGTCTGTGTAGTGTTACCTGTATGTATGTTTTCAGGACTGATCATTTGGCATTGGATAACTACTTATGAGCTCTTCTCTGGAAAAGACTATTTCTTCAGCTTCAGCACTTCTTAGTTCCCTGTAGTTGTCTGTGTGGAGTTTAGGACTCATGGGCTTTTCCATTGCCCGCTTTAGCACATCCATTGTTATTGATTTCAAACTTAAAATTTGCAGGAAATAAATATCTAATAAGAACCTAAATTTATGGAACTTAAACAATGCATTACTGAATGGTGAATGTGTCAAAGAAAACCGTGAAGAAAGAAAAAAAAAGTTCCTAGAACTAAATGAATACACACACACACACACACACACACACACACACACACACACACACAATGCATCATAGCCCCTGAGATACATTAAAAGCAGTCCTACAAAGAGATATTTATAGTTCCAAGCTCATATTTAAAAAAAAAAACTCATCAAGACCACAAATAAATAACTTGTAATAACTTATAAATTGGGGAAAACAAGAACAAACCAAATCCAATCCCAGTCAGTGACAAGAAACAATAAAAATCAGAGCAGAAACTAGTAGAATGGAAGAAGGAGAAGGAGGAGGAAGAGAAGAGGAAGAAGAAGAAGAAGGAGAAGGAGAAGGAGAAGGAGAAGGAGAAGGAGAAGGAGAAGAAGGAGGTGGAGGAGGAGGAGGAGGAGGAGGAGGAGGAGGAGGAGGAGGAGGAGGAGGAGGAGGAGAAACCAATACAAAGAACGAAGGAATCTAAGAGCTGGTTCTCTGAGAAGATAAACAAAATTGGCAGACTTTGGCCCAACTAATGAAAAGAAAGAGAAGACACAAACTGACACAACCAGAAGTGAATAAGAAAACATTACAGCAGACACCAAACAAAACAAAACAAAACAAAACAAAACAAAACAAAACAAAAAACCAGACTAGTATAAGTGCATACTTTCAAAACCTGTGTTTTGAAATTCTACATTAGAACATATGTGCCAGAGAAATAGACACATTTTTAGATTTATCTAAACCACTAACATTAAAACAAGAAGAGATTAGTACCTAAATATCCTCATAATAAATAACGAGATACAAATCACCACCACTATCTTCCTCCTTCACCTCCTCCTCTTCCTCCTCCCCTTCCTCCTCCTCCTCCCCTTCCTCCTCCTCCTCCTCCTCCTCCTCCTCCTCCTCCTCCTCCTCCTCCTCCTCCTCCTCTTCCTCCTCTGACTGGAGAAATCTAGGCTCAAAGGAATTTGCAGCAGATTTCTCACCACCTTGTAAAGAACTGCAGCCATTACTTTTGAAATTATTCAAAAACATAGAAATGGAAGGGGCACTTCCAAACTCCTTCTACCAAGCCATTGATACTTTAATAGGATAAAAACAAAGGAAACTCTTAAGTCAATATCCTGTTTTCTCCATTTCCCATCATGCTTTGTGTTCATAGGTTTCTTTCATGTCTCTGTAAGCACTCTCAGTGCCTCTCTCCTCATAGTCTTTCCATTTTCTTTTTCTAGCAAGAAGTGACCCTCATATATCAGTGGCAACAAACAGCTGTCTAACTGGGCATAAGGGCATTCAGCAGGAGAGAAATCACTCTTGGTATTAAAAACCTATCCTAGCTTCCTAGGGCTACTGGGATTGTGGGCCTTAGAAAAGAATCTATTACCACTACCTAGCTAGACAAGCAAAAATTTTTTCTACATTCTAACTCTGTATACACACAGGTAAGTGTCAGTACCACCCTTCTTATCAAAGAAGCCTCTCTTATGGTAAATGGAGACTATCTCAGTTATAATTTTATTGCTGTGAAAAGACCACTATCATAAATGAAAGCATTTAATCGAGTGCTTACTTAGAGTTTTATAGGGTTAGTCATGATCACAATGGTAGGAAGCAGACGGGCATCATGCTAGAGCAGTAGTTAAGATCTTTACATCCTGATCTACAGGCAGCAGGTAGAGAGGGGAAGGCATTGGGCCTGCTATGGGCTTTTGAGCTGTTAACACTCATTCCAGATGGCATACCCCCCTTAATAAGGCCATACCTACACCAGCAAAGCTACATGTCCTAATCCTTCCCAAATAGTTCTATTAGCTTTTGACTAAGTATCCAAATAGATAAGCCTATGAAGGCCATTCTCATTTAAAATATCATAGTGACCACCACAGAGCAGCACAACTGAGAACAATGCAGAGAGATTAGCAGATCAAAGAGAGCTAAGTCCCAGTACATACAGCTACATCACAACTCCTACATCTATGGCACAAGGAACATCATGGAGCAGGTGGCAGAAAAATATTTTGAGCCAGATATCAGGAAGTTTGCTGTGAAACAATATCTCCCATGAAGGGTTATATATACAAGACTGGACTAATAACAAAATAAATAGGCATTTTACCATGGAATGGGGGACATTTTTCCCACTGAGGAATTAAAAAATTATTATATTTACACCTCAACTACAATTTCCTCTCTGTTCTTTCCTCCCAGTTCCTTTCCCCTTCTGCCCACCCCCTGTCCCCATGTGGTGCTGAGTTCTGCCTGTCCTCTGGTGAATGCTTCTGATACACACCAGCTCAGGAGAACAAGGCAGAGTCATTCAGCATGGGGTCTGCAGTTTGTGTTTCACCCTGGAGTGTCAGAGGAGTGCTCCTGTATGCCAGGACAGAAGGGAAACGTAGGGTCTGGGGTAAACTCTGTGGTTCCACATCAACTCTTGGAGTGTCCCAGTGCCACCAGCATACAAGTTAGCAGAGAACAGAGAAAAGTCCTGAATGGAGGTCCACCACTGGTGTCTCCCTTTTTGGGCATCAGATGTCACTGCCTGCCGGGACAGAAGAAGGACGTGTAGTCCTGGATTATTAGATTGCAGTTCTGCTTGAAAGCAAGTGCAAGCAGGGAAGGGAGCCTTCTCTGAGGATATTAGTGTAGCAGCTCTTTTAGGCAAAGGCCTTTCCCTATGATGTCTAATGAAGCAGCTCTCTGAGAAGATCTTAGCTTCTTCATATTTCTTTATTGGGAATGGGTGTGAATACATACACCTTATTTGGGGTGGACCAAGGGTTATATAGTTTTATGGGGGGAAGGGTGTGAAAATATTTAGGGAGGGAAGGTCATTGGCTGAAGGCTAAGTCTACTGAGATGCCTCATTAGCATGGAGAGTCGCTCCAAGTGCTGGGTAGGATAATGACTGCTCACCATCTAGTTGAGGTCATTGTTTCCTGCCTCAAAGCAGGCATGGGAACAGAAAGGAGTTAGCTATACTCTTCCAGTCTTAAATTCTGAGATTTCCAGGGTTTGATTTCACTTCACTAGTCCTATATCCATTCCTTGAGTGGCATAGACCCTACTTCCCCTCTGTTTCTCTTCAGAAAAATACAGGCCTACCATGGGTACCAATAAAACATGATACAATAAGTTTAAATAATTCTAGGCATCTTCCTCATATTAAGGCTAGATAAGACAACCAAAGATTAAGAAAATGGTACCAAAAAGCTGGCAAATGAGTCAGAGGCAGCCCCTACTAACAGTTAGAACTCCTACAAAACTATAACAGAGGACCTAGGTAAAAGTGTAACTGTATCTATTGGGATGGGTCTCCACATGATCTGCTGCTCTTGGCATTGTGTCCAGTATGTGTAATATATGTGCAGAGGGCCTAGTTCAGTCCCTGGATGTTGGTTCAGCTTCTGTGAGCCCCTGCGAGCCCAGGTTAGTTGATTCTGTGGATTTTCTTTCCACTGAGGGTTTTTAATCAGTGCACATTATGGAATAATCTAATTGGGCATACTTCGAAAAAAACCCTGCTCATGTTTTATGAGGATAATTATCCCAGAGGGGGTATCAAATTAAAAAAAATCAAAGAAATAAGGTATAAGATCACAAGTTCTAGTAAGTCAAGGTATTGGCTTGAGCTAATGTGGTAGAAATGAAGAAATATCAAAATGGAAACAACTATGATAAGTAATTAATGGAAATTTTACAAGTTTTGTTCATGAATTTGAAGTGAAGGAAAAGAGAATGGGAGAATCAGGATTACTTCATTGTTTTTATGGAGGATGCTGTCTTTTATTGTGATTGGCAACCAGAAGCAACTATTCTCCTTTAGACTTGTTAGCTCTCAGACACACTTGACATGAACAGTTTTAAGAGTTTAGAACTTGTGGCAGAAGTAAAAATGAGGACTATAAACTTATCACTCCTAATTTATTATGACATACATTAAATCTATAAAGACTGATGAGATTGTCTAGCCAGAGTTGAAAAGAACAAAAGTAAGCTGAACTGTGCCTTGTCTATTATGACTTCTTGTGGTTTGGTAGATACATCAAAATCATCAAAGGAGACTAGAGGGAGCCATGATGAAAAGCTGAAAATGCGTTGCAGGAACAAAGGGAAGCATTGCTAGGAGTAGGTGCTTATTATGTAGAATAGTAATGGATATGAAATCAGAGAGGAATTGAGAATCCATGATAAATTTGGCAAAGACAAGCTTTGAAAGCCCTGATAAGAACTACTTCAGAAAAGTCTGGAGGAAAGCCAAACTGGAATATATTGTAGTGACACACAGGCACAGCATTGTCAGAAAGATATCCTCTCCAGAACTTGCTCTAACAAAGACAAGAAAAAGTGACAACCAGACAACTTTTGAGTGATATTTACTCCCTACGGAGAGTTGCAAGAGAATATTTTTCTATGACATCAGCCTCTATATATATCATTAAAATATTGAGGATTTAAGCAAGAAGTCCCTGGGAAAGTATGGAGATGAGCAAAAATGGCTTGGGCAATTCTTCAAAAGGAAGGAACACATTTCACATGGAAGTACCCAGGAGAAGCTGTGTGGGTGTAGACGTCCATAGCACACATTCCTAGCTGATACACTCACTTACCATAATTATACTTCTAGAACTTAACTTAAGCAATAAAGAAAGTTCCACATATTTGTATCTTTTCAGGAAAGTCAGGAAGGCTTAGATATTTTCAGACATTTTCTTAAGGAGACCAAGAAGATGCCTAAAATGATACATTAGAAAACCACATATTTAGACATCTAATCTAGATACAATCGAGTTTTGATGTAGTGTGTGCAATATGAAAAGACACATGGTCTTGCCAGGGGTTAGGTAGACAGTTATCACTTAATTTGTTGTATTTACTTTCTGACAAACGTTCGCCATCTGCCTTTTGCTTAATGGAACCCCTGCCATCCTTCTCCTTTTATTTCTTTCCATTATTCTTTAATTCTCTTCTCCTGGGATTTCTGAGAAGTTCTGAAGAAGAGCTGGGAGAGATGATGGAACAGACAATAAGCTTTCAGGGATCAGAGGACAATGAATGGAGCATAGCTTTCTGCAGATGTTTTCTCACACTCTCAGGTATTCTAGAAAAGCAGGAAGGTACATTGTGAGCTCTGTGATAGCCAACATGTCAGAGGTTTCTGTCTTGGAATGACGCAGTGTGTTGAATGGATTCAGACCTATTTGAGGTCCTTCCTTTTCTTTTATCTTTTCTTCTCCAAGTAGGCCAGGGTCAGGAAATGCATAGTTGTCTTCTATTCTGTGCTGTCCCTTCCAAGGAAAGATAGCTTTTATCTACACTTCTTTCAGTGACTCTGATGTTCTGGCCTGTTAGTTGCAACACAAAGGCATCAGAAAGCTCTTACTGTCATCCCACCCTTGCTGTGCTAAGCACCCTCCTCTGCTCTTTATGCAGTGGTATAGTTTGAGGGAGCTCTGCTCTGCACACAGTGCCTGGGCTCTCCTGAGAGCTCAACCAGTCTTTCCAATGTCCTCCACCTCATTTTCACTGTACTAATCAGGCTTCCCTGTTGGGGTGTGTGTGTGTGTGTGTGTGTGTGTGTGTGTGTGTGTGTGTATGAATGTGTGTGAGAGAAAGAGACACACACACAGAGACAGAGAGACAGAGAGACACAGAGGTAGAGAGAGAGATAGAGACACACACACAGAGAATGTATGTGTTTGCTGTACATATGAAGAATGGAGCAGATTATTTAGTTCAAATTTTTTTCCAAGAATTCTCACAAAGCTTAAAAAATGTAGCCACAATAGGAGAGAGGGGGGGGGTGGGGTTAAAAACTGTTGACAGCAGTTTAAGGTTTAAGAGATATGGTGATTTTAGACGGTTACAAGTTTGATCATGGGGAAAGCACCAAAGATAGAAAGATAAACTATAGTGGAGATAAAGCACAGGCAGTTATGACACTGCAGCCTTGATTCTTTGTCCAGGAGAAAATGGACGGACCTGGGATTGATGGTAAGATCACAGACTGCACAGACTGCAGGAAATATGCATTAGTTGGAAGCTATGTGGGAGTGAAAGAATAAGACAGACAGCAAATATTTCATGCCGCGTTTTAAAAAGAAGCTGGAGCCTTGGCAGCTTAAGGAGATGGCTCATGTAACAGCTGTAGTAAGTGAGTGCAGGCAGTGGGTGGCAATGTCTGCACACATCCTCAAGGCTGGCTGAGGTTGAGAGGATAACAGCTTGCTCACTGAAGCAAATCACAGTTGGAAGAGATGGTTCTCAGTTCTGCATTAGTCACAGAAACATCCGCACGCTCCGAGCCTTGTGCCTTTCTAGGTGTATATTATGGTACACAGAAACTCGGGTAAAAATCTGTAGGGAACATTTCTGATTTCATTAAGTTTTCACAGTTGTATTTTTTGCTTCTTCTTAATTAAGTAATGATAGAGTTGAAAGTGCGATTAAAAGCCCGACTGTGGCTGCTTCTTACTTCTATTGGAATTGCTTAACTTATCTCCAGGGAAAGTGGCTCTTTTGTTGGTACGAGTACCAGGAGGGCTCTGGTAACATGTTTGCTTGTAAGATGTAGGACAATGGGGGTAGTTTCAATAACATGGATGACAGAAAGACATGAAACTACTTGACTACACTTTGGAGTTTGAAGTTACTGTGAATTAGCAAGATGACTGCATTTAAAAAAGAATCATGTACATTGGAGAGGCTTAGCATACAATGGAACAAGGAGGCTTATGTATGCATGGAGACAAAGACAAATATTTCTGTGTCAAAGATGATAAGAAAATACCTGGAAATAATGATGGTCTCTGTTGAAATAGCTGTATCTTTGCTCTATCTGTTATCACCAAGTTTCTCCTGAACATCTTGTTAAGTCAAGGCTGTTGGGCACAGACCTGTAATCCCACCTAGCTAGTTCAGGAGCGAAGCAGGAGAATGTAAACTTCAAAGCCTGCTTGGTTGCCTGGGATATGCAGTGAATTCCAGGTCATCCTGGGTAACTTTAATGAGACACTGTTGCAAAAAAGAAAAAAAAAAAGTAAGAACAGGGCTGGGAAGTTAGCTCAGTGGTAGCAACCTTGCTGAGTCTGGATAGAGACCTATTTTTGATCTCCAACATTGTAAAACAAAATAAAATAACCCCCTAAATGTGTATTATTTGTGCGTTTGAAGAAATTTTAGAAAAATCATGATAGGTGATTAGAACTGGATGTTGCAGAGACTTGAAAAGGCAAGGCTTAAATCTGATGGAAAGATTATTTTTGAAATAGAAACAGTCAGGTCCATCATGAACTTGTACCTTTCTGAGGATATAGCTGCCATGTTTGAGGTTCTCCATGTCATTGCCGAAGAAAAACATATTTACATTCCAGAGAGCACGGGAGAGAAGGAAGAAGCGCACATGTCCTCTGTGCTATTCTGCAGAAGGCCTCCATTTACTCCGGACTTTACACCTGAGTAACCAGTGCCTAGAGATAAGGGAGGTTGGAAAATAGATTCTTTACATTTAGAAGGTGAGAGAAATCCAGCTTGGGTGAGACATGGTGGGTCAAATGAAACTGGGGCTGGATGACCCGGAATGAGAGAAGAACTAAGAATGAATAGACTAAGTCCATCCTGAACCTTCAACACGGCCCTCCAATAGATTCAGGAACTTACTACTAGAAAAGAGAGTTAAGGCTGCTACAGGGTGTACCGAGGGGTGCAGGAAGTTATGAATCTTTTGCACACTATCAGTGAGACTTGATGACAAATGGGTTATACAATGGAAACCCACTTAGCCTTTCCTTAGGTTGTTACAGTTGAGGGTTTCCTTTATTCACTAGTGCTCACTGTTACCTACAGCTCCCACAATTACGTATCCATGGCCTTTGATTTGAAACAATGCATTGATAAAATGTTAGTACGTTGGCACCTTTTGAAATTATTTCTAGCAAACATGTCCATTCTTTTTTCTCAAACCGCTTTCAAGGCCAGTTATATAAACCTTGGTCCATGGATCAAAAATTCTGATTCCCACAACAGACTACCTATTTGAAGGACTTTCTTAGGCTCTTGAGGGTAAATTGAAGGGATCATCAGGGACTGGACATTTTTAGGCTCTCCTTGGTAAATTGAAGAGATCATCAGGGTCTGTGGCCAGGTTATATAAAGGATTAAGTATCTCAAAGGCAAGAGAAAGATAAGAAACTTTCACCTGAGTCTAGTAGCAAAAACACCCTTTCTGAGAAGTGGAAAAATTAAAAACAAAATAAAAAATTTCTGTTTTCTAGTTTGGGGCATGAGGGTAAAAGTTGCTGTACAGAGCTCCCAGTACAATACTGGAGCCATTGCCAAAGTCCTTAGGTCTACCTCTGGAAGAGTTGATTATCAGAGTCTTGACAAAATGGATAGAAAAGGTAACTTGTTTCTGTGTTGTTAATTTGCTTCTGACTGGATTTTAGAATGTAGGCTGGGCTGTTCTCCAACTGTGACCTGTACCACTCTCCTAATTATGGGAATTTTAAGTGTGTACCTCTATGCTTGGTTTAGGTGAATGGATTTAAATCATTATTACAATGTTAAAATAAACATATACAGTAAGTTTCAAATCTTGAAAGTAAGTCAAGGTTTTCAGGTTGTTTATTTGGGCTGATATAATTAGTGGAATAAGCTAAACATAATGTTGAAAGCTCAGTGATTCAAATGGTGCATATGGTATTGCCTTAATTTAGTTTCCTTTCCTGCTGCTGAGACAAAAGGCCCTGACAAAAGCAACCTACAGAATAAAGAGTTTATTGTGGCTCACAGTTAAAGGCATTGTTGGTTATGTCAGGGAAGACAAGACAGCATGAGCTTGAAGCAGTTGGTCAAAATGTATCCATAGTCAGGTAACACACAACAAAGATGCTTCATAGGGATCAGCTTGCTTTCCCAGACTTAGACTGATCAGGAATCCCTGCCCAAGGAATGGGATCACCCAGAATTAAGATATATCTTTCCCAGAAATACCTAGAGTCTTATCTTTTGGGTGAATCTAGATTCTATGATCACAAGAAGAAATTACCTCAGTGGAGGTTCTGCTTTCCTTATCAAAAGCAGTATTTCTTACAACTTTTGTGTTAGGAGCACCAAAGAAATTGTGGTTGTATTTGTTCACATTATGACAGAAGTTGCAACAGATTTTTAAAAATGACATTAATGTGCTTAAAACCTATAAATCCATTGCATGCTGCCATAATGTAT
This sequence comes from Arvicanthis niloticus, assembly GCF_011762505.2. Classification (NCBI taxonomy): domain Eukaryota; kingdom Metazoa; phylum Chordata; class Mammalia; order Rodentia; family Muridae; genus Arvicanthis; species Arvicanthis niloticus. Next base: position 32,402,904 of record NC_047667.1, read on the forward strand.
TTGATGAAGCAACTTTAGTTTTAAAATAATAATTTAATGAGAAAATGAGTTGGCAAGATGTTTGAGAGAATGAAAGTACTGGCTGCCAAGACCAACCACCTGAAATCGGTCCCCCCAACCAACATGGTAGAAGGAAAGGATTAACTCTTGCAAGTTGTCCTGTGACTTCCATGTGCATGCCGTGGCATGTGAGAATTAGAATCCCCTTACTTACAGAAACAGTCCTTTCATTACATACTACATTTGACTTTTCTCAGCTCGTCACATAACTTGAAGCCACACTTGTGTGGGTTCATGGTAGAGCACACAGAACCTTTATGGACAATACCATGATGCTGAGTTAGGTGGATTTTCCAAATGATGAATTTAGTTATCCAAACTGTGAAATAACAAATTCATATGAACACTTTCTAAGCACTGGGACACTGTTAAGCTAATGAAAGCATTCATTTGAAGCTTGAATTAGTATTGGCAATAAATACTATCAGTTGTTTTCTGTAGATGACAGCCTCACTTTGTACATTTTTTAAAAACAGAGTGTCTGCCAGAATCACGTCTGAGTAACCATATCCATTTGCCAATTTTTAAAAGTACTAATTATGTTTTATGAAAATAGTAGCGAGTTTACCTCATCTCTTAAACAATTGCTCACATTATTTTTTTCATGTTAAATATTATACATTGGTATGTGATTGAAATGTCCTATGTGACTTGTGATTTAATCTTACATAGAATATGTAAAAGACATATACCAGATTTAGTAACATTTGTAAGTTTAATATCTGATCAAGGACTTTCTGAGTGGATAGTTGGTGCATTAGCCGTTAAGAGAATACCATCACTAGTTTGATGGTTAAGAGAAAACCATCACTAGTTTGGTGGCACTACTCCGATTCCTTCTAATGCTAGTGGTTAGCTTCACCATGGTTTCCTATATTCAACACAAATGGTAATCTGATAAAAACAGAAAATGATGAGTTTGTATTTTAAACTAAGTCTGAAGTATCGAACCTCCTAAAATTGGTCATGGGCAGTCAAAGCTCATCTTGAAAACTGCTAACATACCATGTTACATTCTTCAACTAACAATCATTACATTTTGCTGTTCCATTTTTACTTTTTTAACTCTTTAAGAATTAATAAAGTTTAAATTATGTGTTCTTCATCTCCATCAAGTGCATACTTTACTTACTAGACAAACTATATTTTGATAATTAAACATTTCTTGTAACATTAAAAAAAAACATTTAATAGTGGCTAAAATTGTTGAATACTACCCCCTTTCCTCCTAACCCTGAGGCTTGGACAATGTATTTTCTGGAGTATCAGACCTAAGATGATGCCGTCTGTTAGTCTAATCTCAGGGAACAGGAAAGGACTAAGGAGAATGTTTTCCACTAATGTATCAATTTAAACTATATATCATTAGTCATCACATTTTCTTCAGTAATTTATGACCACTTTATTCCTTTTTTTTTCAATTCATTAGAAACCTTGTTGACATTTTTTGATTTCATGTGATTGGCTATTTCCAAGCAACAAGTATATCTTAAATATAATACAATTTTTATTTTTTTCTTGTTAGTCACCTATTTTTCTTTTCTAATCCATAAAGTGGGATTTTATGGGCGTGGCCTTGGTGATCCTTGACAACACCTTTTGTTTGCACTTTTTCCTCTCCTGGAAACCTCATTCCGCTGTTTGTTCTCCTTGTAGTTGTGAGCTTCATTCTTTCTGACCTTGGGTTTTCTCTCTTCAGTGTATTTGCAAAGCACACTCCACTCTCTCTTGTAATTTTTTGCCTGCAGAAAAATAAGCATGCATACAGGTTTCTCTTTTACCTCTTGATAGTAAACGGAAATCAGTAAGTCAGCCATCAACCATTTGAAAATCAACTCACTTATCCTAACTCCCATCTACGCTTTGGAGCTGAGATAGCCCTGTGATCACAACTCCCTTTTGCGATAAAACCTGCTGACTTTAATTTTCATCCCCCAAGTCATTAACAATTCCCATGCCTCAGCTCTTGAATATATTTTATCTTGTATTTAATTATTTTTTTGTTTTACTTTTCTTTCTGTTGTGAATTGAATTGTATCTTTTGACTCTAAATTTCATATTGATACTCTAACTCTAAAAACATTTAGCGCTTGGAAATAGGGCTTTTCAGGTGAATCGTGAGACTTTTAAATGTCTGAAAACATAGCCTATATGCACTCACTTTCAGCACTGTCTAGCAGTTCTTAGTTTATAGTGGAAAAAGTCTGTGTCACCTCTGATCCTTTCCACTAACTTCCAGGCTCCATTTCCACTTCCTCCTGACTCACAGGGAAAACCGCTTCTATTTCATTGGAGGATCCTTAAAGAAACAGTATAGAAATACGGATGCTTGCCTTTGCCTCTAGGACAATCTAGTTCTATGATACACACACACACACACACACACACACACACACACACACACACACACACACACACACGTATGTATTTATGTATTTGCAAACTGGGAATATTTCTGTGACAGTGTTCCAAGATGTTATGAGTGTGAGATAAACCTGAAATATACTGATTAAGACATAAAACACATCCAATAAGTCCAGACTGCTATATTTGTTCATATTAAAAACATTAAAACTTAATAGTAGACATCTTAAAACTGGAGGTTGTAAGATTATTTAGTATCATGTTTTGTTTCTGCTCTCTTTCTATTATAGTATATTTAGTCCTTCTTCAATGACACTTGTTTCTGTGGCAGCATGTCTACACAGATACTTGGATTAGTTATATGTCCTACTATTTACTCTGGTTTTATGTTATTCCTCTACCAGATCGTTACTATAATTCTTTAGATGTAGACAAGACTCTCTGTATTTTATAGTGAAGCTATCCATTTTCATTTTTCTTTGCTTTATCATGTTCATTTTCTTCAATCCACTGCACTCTTTCATCTACCTAATGGTCCAACACTAAAATTTCAGCTTCTGTGTTACTTTATCTTGAAACCTTTCCCTAATTCCCGTGATCTGGCCTAAATGGCTTATTTTATATGGTCCCTTAGCAAACTGTTCCTTCTTGTCAAAGCACATATCACACTCGAATTGCCTCATTGCTTGTTTGTATCGTCAAAAATATTGCAGTCTCTTTCAAGACAAGAAACCTGTATTTATCTTATTTACTATCAATCCTGGGCACAGTGTTTGGAATATAGTCGGCATTCTGTAATGGTTTATTAACTATGAAAGAATAGATATAAGCTTAACAAAAATAACAAGAGATGAGAGAGTGTTGCTGATGTTTTAGAATCATGTCTAGACTACTCACTGATTTACATATTTATTTTGTTGCAGCTTTGCTTGAATTTGAAAGCTATAGTTAAAAAGTCACCAGACACATGATGGCGTAAAGACATAATGTTAGCCTTATGTTAAGTATGATTTAGGAATAATTAAATGGACAGGATAATTTGGAGATTTCTGAATTCCTTTATCTACCCCCTTTCCCTTGCCTGATTTCTCTATGAATAGTAGTGGTAAAAAGCAACCTTCTTTTTTTTTTTTTTTTTTTTTTTTTTTTGCAGTTGTTTCATTTCATTAATTTTATTCTCAAATAGTTCATAACAATATTCTTGAAATTTCCTGTATTTTAACAAATTTAACCATACTTAGAAAGGGGACTAGAGGTGTTCTGAACTGGGCACAGGGCAGGATGAGATTGGTGATAGTGGTATAAATTATAAACCATTGAAAGGGACAATAAGCATCCCACATAAGATGTCATGCTCCTTCTCCTTTTGTTCTGTTATGGAAATGGAAAGAGATCCCATCCGGGAAAATCCTGGAGAACACAGAGCACTTATTGGGCTCTTAAGGTTTTATGAAAGTGTGCTCTGAGTTAAATTGTGTCTCCTGACTTCTAAACTACAGAAGATGTCCTGTGGCCAATAAAATGTTTTACATTTCTTCAGTCATGCTCTCTGCTTCCTTTCTGAAATTATACCTACCACAAAGGGCCATGATGACTTCAATAAAAACATACTGGGGTTAACAGTTAGATATAGCCACAGACAAATAGCTTTCCCTATATTGTAACAGTGGCTACAAAACTTAATTAAGAGTTTTCCATCATATAAATGGAAAAGTATCCTCCCAGATAAAGAAACTCCCTCTTTCTGGAAGGTAACACTGAAGTCCACATTAGGGAAAAAAGAGAGAAAGAAAGTCTGTGGCATTCAATCAGTATCCATGAAATGCCTTTATACTTTTTACCCAAGTAAAAATTTGCAATTCAGTCACTTCTTTTTAGTTCCCTACCAATTTTAACCTTCTACTGGGTAGCCTGAGAATACAAGAAGGTCTTTTCTTCTGGGCCACATGTCTTTTCTCTTATTCCCCAGGTTAATAAGTGAAGGAAATTAAAGTAATTGAATTGTGTTTCTGAGAGTTGGGAAGAAAAAGCAAAGCAGAAGAAAATGGGAAGACTGGTCTTACTGACCAGTTTCTTAAGCTACTTCATCATTTGAAAATAAAATTCAAATAATATTAATATTAATTGTCCTATTCATTACAGGGAAACCAAAAAAAAATGCACTATAATACCCTTCTATTGCTTATTTGAGCTTAATAATATTTCTTCACCAATATACATTTCAGACATGGTTATTAATTTTGTGCATGAACTTGGAGTCAACACATCTCTGAAGGTAATGCTGAATATTATACACAAGCACAAGTGCAATTTCTTTAGATTTTATCTTATACCCAAACAATTTAAGATCTGAAGAATAAGATATATATACATATATGTTGTATATGTATATATATATATTCATATATATATAGTTATTATATCAATCCATAGACATTGTTATAAAGATATACTCACCGTTATATAGATACAGTGTAAACATATTTGAGTGCATTCATGTAAATATTTGTGCATGTATTTATATACTTGCTTACATAATTAATTATATAGTAATATATTCTTGCAATGTCTATATGCCAATATACTTATAATAAAATTTTCCATTTAAATCCCCTTGTCTTAGTTGCCAACACCCAAGGCACTATTTCTCTCTCCCTGGAAACCTACTGGCCCAACTAGCCAAAGAAACTGGTAGATATCTCCTATTTTTCTCCAAGTCCTCCAATTCCATTTTCCCAGTGTCATTTCCAGCCTCTAGCAGACAATATTCAGGAGCCTGTCTACTCTCCTTTCCTTCATTCCATGAAGACTCCACATATCCTTGTAGGAGACTCCAGTTTTCTTCCTTCCTCCTGATTGTTTAAAGACAAGGACTTTAAAGTAGTTATTATGAATATGCATGAAGACCTCAGAGAGAATAAATCTATTAATGAAATCTATGAATACACAGAATGAAATGAATATGTTTTATTTTAAAACATTTTATTTATATTTTTATTTACTATAAATATTATTTGTTATAAAATAGAACACAGAAGAGAATAACTGAGAAAAACCCAAACTGCAGTAAAACAGGAAATAAAAAATTTAGAAAGTTAAATAAGAACCTCCAAACCAAACTTTTTTGAAATGAAAGCTAGATTCTCAGGCACTGTTGCCAGGATAAAAAAAAATGGATACCTTAGTCAAAAAGAAATGTTATAGAGAGAGAGAGAGAGAGAGAGAGAGAGAGAGAGAGAGAGAGAGAGAGAGAGAGAGACAACATCCAGGGAGGGAATCTGGGAAAACATGAAAAGCCCAAATCTATGAATTATAGAAGTAGAAGCAGGAGAAAAAACACAGGTCAAAGGTCCAGAAAACATTTTCAATAAAGTCATAGAAACAAATTTCCCTAATCTACAGAAGGAGATGGCTATCAAGGTACAAGAAATAGGCATACCATAAAATAGACTGGACCATTAAAGAAACTTCTCTAGACTGAACCAGAAAAAAATTTCCCTGAACACATTATAATCAAAACACTAAAAATACAGAACAAAGAATATTAAAAGATGCAAGGATAAAAAAAAATCAAGTAACATATAAAGGAAGACTTATTGCATTCTGACTTCTCAATGTAGTCTCTAAAAGTGGAAAGGGCCTGAGCAGTTGTGCTACAGACTCTAAGAGACAGAGCTGCCAGCTCAGACTGCTATATGCAAAATTTTCAATCAGCAGATAGAGGAAATAAGATATAACATAATAAAAGCAAATTTAAGTAGTATTTATAAACAAATATAACCCTATAGAAGGCTCAAGAAGGGAAACTTCACATGAAGAGGTTAATCACACCCAAGAACACACAAGGAATAAATAGTCTCAGATCAGCAAAGCAAAAGAAGGAGGAACGATCACTCACCACAACTACAAAATATGGGAATCAACAAACTTCGTTCTTTGATAATTCTTGTACTGGCTGGTTTTGTGTGTCAACTTGACACAAGCTGGAGTTATCATAGAGAAAGGAGCTTCAGTTGAGGAAGGGCCTCCATAAGATCTAGCTGTAAGGCATATTCTCAATTAGTGATCAAGAAGGGAGGGCCTAGCCCATTTTGGGTGGTGCCATTCCTGGGCTGATTATCTTGAGTTCTATAATAAAGCAAGCTGAGCAAGCCAGGGAAAGACAGTAAATAACATCTCTACATGGCCTCTGCATCAGCTCCTGCTTCCTGACCTGCTTGAGTTCTAGTCCTGACTTCCTTTGGTGATGAACAGCTGTGTGGAAGTGTTAGCTGAATAAACCCTTTCCTCTACAGATTGCTTCTTGGTCATGATGTTTGTGCAGGAATAGAAACCTTGACTAAGACAACTCTCAAACTCAGTGTTCTCAATTTCTCAATAAAAAGAAACAGACTAAGAGATTGGAGTAAAAAGCAGAAACCATCCTTCTGCTGTATCCATGAAATATAACTTAATATTAAGGATAGATATTACCTAAGGGTAAAAGGATGAAAAACAGGTCTTTCGAGCAAACAGACTCAAGAAACAAGGTAGTGCAGCCACAATACCTGAAGGAAACAATAGACCAAACCAAAACTATTCTGAAGATATCTAGAAGAACACTACATACTCATCAAAGGAAAAAAATCCACCAAGAAACTATTACAATTCTAAGCATTGATGCACCAAACACAAGGGTACTCCAGTTCATGAAAAAAAATACTACTACAGCTAAAAGCATTTATTAACCCTCACATACTGTTAATGAGTGACTTTAATACCCTACTGTTGCCAAAAGGCAAGTCACCAGACAAAAAATAAACAGAGAAATGCTGGAGCTAAATGATGCCATGAACCAATTGGACCTAATATATATTGATAGAACATTTCACCTAAACACAAAAGAATATACCTTCTTCTCAGTACATTATGGAATTTTCTCCAAAATTGAACACATCTGGGACACAAAGCAAATCTTACAAAAATACAAGAAAATCAAAATAGGACCCTTCATCCTATTTGACCACCATAGATTAAATTTAAATATCAACACCACCAACAGAAACAACAGAAAGCTTACAACATCATGGAAATTGAACAGCTCACTACTGAACAAAAAATGGGTTAAGACAGAAATAAAGAGATAAATAAAAACTGTTTAGAATTGAACAGAAATGAAAAGATAACATACCCAAACCCATGGGACAAAATAAAGATAGTTCTAAGAGGTAAATTCATAGCACTGGGGGCCTAAGTAAAATAATTGGAGAGATCTCATATTGTAACTTCATGGAATAAATGAATTCACACCATAAAGGAGTAGATAGCAAGAAATAATAGAACATGGGCTGAAATCAATAACATCGAGTCAAACAGTCAAACAGCAAACTATAAAGAATCAATGGAACAGATTTGTTTCTTTGAAAAACTAAAAAATATTCACAAAACCTTATCCAAACTAACTAAAAGGCAGAGAGAGGTGAAGTGGTGGCGATATAGAACAACAGACACTGAGGAAATCTCAAGGACATAATTTAAAATTCTCTTTGCCAAATAGAAAAATCTAAAAGAAATATATAATTAAGACATATAGCATCTACTAAAGTTAAATGAAGATCAGATAAGCAATTTAAATATACATATAATCCCCCAGTGAAATAGAAACAGTAATTTAAAGTCTACCAATTAGTTCTAGAGCTGGAAAGAAAAGTGGACACATGCTTCTACCCCTAACCTAGAAGTCATTTCCAGTTGATAACCACTTGCAAATGAAAATTTAGTTTCCTTTAAGGGAGTCTCTCTTGGGAAACAAACTACTCATAAGGAGAAGCTACAAGCCCAGCAGCAGATGCAAACAGAAAATGGGCTCACCTGAATTTTTGGAGGTTTGTGTCATGGCTGTTTCTTTAAAATTTTTCTTTTTACATATTATACTTATTTTTATTATATTTATGTTTTATTTTTCTATTACCCTATATGTACACTCTATCTATCTATCTATCTATCTATCTATCTATCTATCTATCTATCTATCTATCTAGGCTTTCAAGAAATCAGTCCACTCACCCATAGAAACCTGATGTTTGATAAAGGAGCCAGAAATACAAGCTGGTTAAATGACAGCATGTTCAACATGTAGTCCTGGTAAAACTGAATGGTTACATATAGATGAATGCAAATAGATCCACATTCATCATCCTGCACAAATTGCAACTCTGAATGGATCAAAGAAATCAACATAAGGCAGGATACACTGAACCTGAATAGAAAGGGGTTGAGGATAGTCTCAAACTCAGGACAAAAAAAGGCTTTCTCAACAGAACACTGATAGCATTGGCACTAAGACCAACAGTTAATAGATAGGAACTCATGAAATGGAGAAACTTCTGTAAGGCAAAAGACAACATCATACAGACAAAACAGCAGACAACAAAATGGAAAAAAAATTAACCACCTACACCTCTGACAGTGGGTTAATATCCAAAATATAAACTTCTCCAAAAAAACTTTATATCAAAAAAATAATGCAGTTTTGAAAAATGTGTACAGATGTAAACAGAACATTCTCAAAAGTGCAAACACAAATACTAAGAAACACTTAAAAATATTCAATATTCTTAGTCATCAGGGAAATGAAAATCAAAATTACCTTGAGATTTCATCTTACATCTGTCAAAATGGCCAAGACCAATAAAACAAATGACATCTCATGCTAGTGAGAATATGGAGTAAGGAGAACACTCCTTCATTGCTGCTAAGAGTATAAACTTGTATATCTGAATAAATTGTATGAGATTTTCCATACAATTTTTCCATGAATTTTCCATACAATAGATATTCAATCTATTTAAAAATGCAAAAGAAAAAGGTTGTTTAGAAATATGCAAAGTATCTATGAATAGATAAATTATTTTTGAATTATTTATGAATAGATAGGTCATTTATGAATAGATAAATCCTAAATACATTGGGCATTTATTTCTCATAAGAATATCTATATCTATATCTATATCTATATCTATATCTATATCTATATCTATCTATCTATCTATCTATCTATCTATCTATCTATCTATCTATCTATCTATCTATCTGGGTCAGCTATGGTGGTGCATTCCCTTAGTTCCAGCACTGGAGAAGCAGAGGCAGGTAGGTTCCTGTGAGTTTGAGGTTGGTGTACTCGCCATACAAAGTTCTAGGCCAGCTAGAGATACACAGTAAGACCCCACATCAAAAGTGAAACAAAACAAAGCAAAGAAGCAAACCCAGAAATCATATATCTAGTTATGCAAAGGTTACCAGGATGACAAATTGAGATACACAGATAACTTGCAGAAGAAAGATAAATCAAGGATAAAATCAAGAACCCCTACACAATTACAATCCTTTTGTACTTTTTATTATCTTACCACTTTGTTTTTATTGAAATGACTATCAAAGAAGGACCCTTAAAATATTGCCAGAAAATGAACAAAACATAATTTCATTATTGTCTCCCCAACCCTCGTGATAGGCTACTGTATTATCTTCATATTAATTCCAGTTTAAACAACTCAAATTTAATCTAAGTTTTAAATTTATTTTTCTGCTCCCACAGTTACATAGTGAGAATATATCCAGCATTCTAAGATGGCAGAGGAAAATTCAATATTTTGTCATGTACTCTTCTTCAATGACTTCTATACAGATTTATAGAGAAAACACTGACAATGAATTCTTTAACTATTCTTTAACTATGCCTTGAATTCCTTTGTCCATGCTTTAATTTTCTCATTCCCACTGCCATCCATGGAAGAACTGTGCCTGTATTCACCAATTCTACTGGGTGTTTAGTTGGAGAAAGATAGCATTGAACAATCCAGAGAATATATTCTTTAAAAGGGTCTCTAAGCACAGTTTGCTCACAGTCAGTGATGCACTTGAGCCAGCAAGTGTTTAATTTCTTACTTAATAAAATTACCAAAATGTGGATCTTAAAATAGAGAGGTATTTAAGAAATGCCTCTTTGGGGAGTGATTGCTATCAACCGCACATAAAGCACAATTGGATATTGCAATAGTACTTACTGTAAAAGAGCATCTGTTCCTGGGCCTATTAATCCTCTTACTTATAAAAACCACCCACCCCTGAATGCACAGAGGAAAGCAGGGCACAGAGCATGATGCTGACAGCTGTAGGTGGGAAGGGGCCAGGACCACTGAGAACATCCCTGAAAGCCACTTTAAGGCACTAAAGTCTAGCATCTGTTTGCTAATATTATTTTATCACTCTGCCAGGTCATGTCCAGTTTATTCAATCTAATGTAAGTAATGAACATGGGATCTTTAGGGCAGCTAAGGACATTTCCTAATGAATATAAGAACCTTAGAAAGGAAAATGATAATAATGGATGGAGGAGCGTTCTTTGAATCACTAGACCACATAAATTGAACATGACATAATAGCTTCTTGTTTTTGCCAGGGACTCACTCTGGCTCCTCAGAGAGAAATTCAATCATTTCTGTTTTGGTCAACTCTTTATCAGCTGTTTAAATTACTTGATGAATGGCTCTAGTGAATATCCCGGGGACTGGAATTTTTATGAATAGCTTAGGGTGCTTGTCAGTGTAATAGAAGAGTTTAGAATATTTGGGCTGAGCATATTTTCCTTGCCAAATCTTGTATCCAAAATAACTTGTAATGAACTCATGTGCCTAATTGCTATCTTTCGAGAGTTGCTTTCATTTACATCTCCATATTTCAGTAAAACAGTTCAAGTGAGATCATGTTGAGGGTGAAACACATTAAGATTATATTCTACTAAGATTAATCACTAGTTTTGAAATAAACAATGGTATTTTAAGACAGGAATATGTGTGTGTGTGTGTGTGTGTGTGTGTGTGTGTGTTGCAGAGGAAGTTTTGGGAAATAAAGAGGACAATTTAGTAATTATCTACATGTTACTAAATATAATAACTAGAACTGAATGTACTGATATTCAACACTGTGGACCACAGCCAATTAAAAATGTTTACTGCACATGTCTTTGTGTTGTTTTAGTTACAATGTGCAATGGGGGATTTAACCAAGCTAGGTCAAAGATAACCCATAAAGGTGCATATTTAGTCACAGCCCCATCACTGAGAATGAAGCCATAACACTGGTGTTGGTTCATAGGAAGACATAAGACAATATTCAATATCGATACACAATTATCTACTTCTGCCTCTAGAGAGGCAAGCCTAATGCTTTCTGCAGCTGTGGATGAAACCTTTTTTTTCTGAGGCTAACATCTTCTCTTCTCAGCCTGAGGTCCTCTTCTTGTGAACTTTGCTGTATTGTCTCCGCCCATCTCAGTCTCAGGCATTTGAACTTCTACCCACTTAACACTTTGTCTCACATTCACTGTTCAGAGTGAAGACATTCAGGGGAGGACCCTGAAATAGGCACCTGTTTTGGGGGTTGCTTTAAAAATTTATTTTTAAAATAAAATTTTAAAATTTAAATACCATTCATCCAAGATCCAAGAAGTTATGGCCAAGGTATACAACACATCTTGGGAGGTTTCTGGGATCAATTTCTTTAGATGAGAGCTAACGACAAGTTGATAATCAACATGTCACCTACAAATTGTTCTTTTGTACATATTGTCTTATAAATTCTAGCCATGTTGATGGATTTTCTCAATTATGCTTGCAATCAATAATACCAATAGCTAATAAATTTTTGTAGCTGTATAGGTGATAATTTCTACTCATAATTAATTAATTGATAAAATTAAGGTAGTTAATTTTATCTTAATTTTATTATCCTAATTTACATTAAGATAAAATTATATTTCATGCATTAAATATAATGGAATATTATAAATATACCCGAATTTATATATGCCCAGCCAAGTTTCTAAGCCTTGTACATCTTGTATAGAAATTTAGGAGTGTAAATTTAGGCACCCCTCCCTCTCTCTCCTCTTCTTTCCTTCATTCTTACTTTTGTTTTGACTTAAGGTTTTTGTACACTATATTTTTATAATATTATTTCCCTATTCCAACTCCTCCTACATCCTTCTTGATGTTCTCTCTCTCAAAACAAAAACAAAATAAGTAAACAAGCAACCAATAAGACAAGAATTAACCAAACCAAACAAAAATTAGCCTTGTCAGCCCCAGGTAAAATGTGTGTTGGCCAACTACACCCGAGGATGAGGAGATTTGCCTGGAATGTGGTTACTATACCCAGCGATGCTCCATTGGAGAACTGATTTTCCATTTCCCAGCTGCTATCAATTGAAAAGAGCTTCTTGGTTAGGGGTAAGGGCTCATTCCTTTCCCCTCCCCAGTGCTGCCACTTTGTCTGGTTTGACCTGTGCTGGTCTTCTGAATGCTGTTACAGTCTCTGTGAGTTCATATGTGCATCACTTTTGTTGTGTCTGGAAGACACTGTTTCCTTGGTGTCACCTACAAACTCTGGGCCTTAAAATCTGTTTTTACTTCCTCCTCAGCATAGATCTCTGTGCCTTTAGGAATGGAATCTAATGAAGTCATCCCATTTAGGACTGAGTGCTCCCAGGCCTCCTCACTCTCTACACATTGTGAGTATCTGTGTTAAGTAGCAGGTGTATCTTTCAATAAAGAACAAAGGAATTTGCTATTAAAATTTAAAAGGACATAAATTATTTCCTACTGTTCCTGTTTCCTACTGATTGTAAAAATAATCTGATTTGTAGAGTGGGGTATGCCTTCCAGATTTAAAAAGCATTGGTGCAAATAATAGGGCACGTAGTCTGTAAGGGTTCAGTCTCCCTTGATATATGTGTTCTGTGTGTCTATTACCTTGACTTAGTGATGGCACATCCCTGATGGACTATTCGCTGAGTTCCCCTCACTATCAAGTATCTTTTATTCCCACCATGTTCCTGTGACATTTTAATATGGCCAAGCTCTGCACTGATCCTCCCAAAGGAAGGAAAATGACCTGTTGGAGAAGAAGAAGGAGACTAAATGGGGGATAAAAGTGATTTGTGATTAGCTGAGCTTTCTCAGAAAACTGAGATATACAGTCACAGTATGTGTATGTGTGTGGTGTGTGTGTGTGTGTGTGTGTGTGTGTCTAATTTATTTCCTTTGTTAATGTTTAACATGCTTATGAATGAAAGGTTTTATTCATTGATTTACTCTTTAATATTTATGTATTTATTTATTTAGTAGAATCCAAGTTCAACATGCCTTTTCATTTTTATTACAAAGAAATTTATCTTATATTTTATATTAAAAAATATGTACAGTTCTTTTATGTTATGTGACTGCAAAACTCTATTATCTATATTTTCCTACCTGCTGATCTCCGGAAGTGTGCTGTGAATTGTCTTTTGTACTAAATTCTTGCTGAACTTTGGTTCTGAATAGCTCAGAGACAGCTCTATGCTACTCATTAGTGGAGTGTTTTTAAGCCCGTGGTGGCAGGTAAAGGAGAAGCTCATAAAATATTCATAAGAAGTAGAATAAACTGGATTAGGACTTGCAAGCTGGCCATAAAATTGTACCACAACTTGAGATAAGTCATTTAACCCTCAACCTTCAATTTCTTCGGTGGCAGAAGGGATATGTTAGTATTTGTTTTCTGAAGGGGTTGTGAATTTAAAATATTAATGTTAGTCATTTGGTAGATGATACCACTTCTGGGTGATCCAGAAAAATGTATTTTCCAGAAAAGACATGAAGGTTCATGTTATTCTTGGTAGACTATGTTCCCTTAAGAAAGAAATTCTACTAGCTAAGTAATATATTTTGCGGAAAGAAGTCATTCATTAATTCAACTAACATATAGATAATTCATCATGGATTTTTTTTCATGATTCCACAGAATGATAGACAATAAAAAAGTAGAGACTTTATAACTCCGCAGATGTAAACTTTGACCTTTGGTGTCATCAACTATTTATAAATTTTCTCAAGAGACTCAGGCACGCAGTAGGAGGAAGAGGTGAGTTAGTCAGATTGTGTTTCTTTTTTCCATTTCTACTTATGAAATCTTTTTAATTTTTTATCCATTTTTTGTGTCCTTCCAAAAGATTTTATTTTTAAGTATTTTGCAAAAGTAAGTTATGAGGATTTAATAAAGCATCTTACTTCTAAATCTGTCTCTAAATCTTATAAGTTTGTAGTTCTAACCACAGAAAGAATTGTATAGTTTAAAGAATTGTCACACAGGATTTTTGAACAGTGTTTCTTCAACCTTCCCTGTGCATTGGGATCACCTTGAGAGATTTAAAAATCTTGATGCCCAGGTGGCTCCCAGACCAATTATATCAGGTCTCCACAGGTGATTCCGATGAGCAGCCAAAGTTGGAAACCACTGGCTTGGCAGGAGGGAGAGGTGACTTTGATTTAAATTGGGAAGAGAATGCTTATGGAGAAAGTAGGGTTTGACAGATGGGCTGAATGTTGATGGGGAAAAATGAAGGCATTTTTGTTGATACAGAAATATTGGCCTGAGAGAGAAAGAGAATGTGAGAGGAGAAATAGAGAGAGAGAGAGAGAGTGTGTGAGGGAGAGGGGAGTGTGAGAATATAAATGATAAGTGTAACAAGACATTAAAAAATGTATTTTCCAGAAAAGACATGAAGTTAGGTTAGTGGGGAGGTGAATAGGATCTGGGGGAGTTGTTGGAGGGGAAACTATGTTCAGAATATATTGCATGAAACATTTTACTTTGGTGACTCCATCACTTGACACCTGTGAAAATGTGACTAATGTGGTTAATCTCTTAATATCTGTTTCTTCACCTGCAAATTGGGAGATAAAAGGGTTCATTGACAAAGTTTAATATAGTCCAAATGGGAGAATTAATACAAAACATATTGTTCAGTGTCTCTTCAGTGGATGTGAATTAAATTGAGAAGCTGGAATAGGAGTATCCAGTGGAAGAAGGGAGACACAAGTGGGTAGCCCTTTTACACCTACTTAGAGCTACAGCCACAGAGAGCCTCTAACCCATGTACCTTGTCTTCCATTCATAATGTCACTACTTTCTCCTTTCTCATTTCTTCATGAATTTACTACTTAATTATTGACACCCTTAGCTCTAAAAATAAGTAAACTGCATTGTTCCAGGCAGTACCCCGGTGCTGCTACAGTCTCAGAACCTTTTTAGGAACACAAGTGAATCACACATTGTATGTTTTTGTTTGCAGTTAACGCTCAGACTGTTGCAAAATCAGGTGTTGTTGCAGCTGGCTTCTCCTCTTAGAAACATAAATCCAAGTGAAGACACCTCACCAGAAGACTCACACGAAATAAAACAAACAAACAAACAAACAAACAAACAACAAAGAAGAAGGGGAACAAACACTGGAGGACACATCTATTATAACAATGTACAAAACACAACAGAAATACACAAGATATGAGAGAAGAAGAAGCCACTGTGACACCTCTATAAGCTCTCAGCTCCTCAGTATCAGAAAATGAGATAACAAGATAAACAGTGCTATCCTCACAGAAAAACCAGGCAACAGCACAATAGAATACAAAACCAACTTCCATAGTAAATATAGACACAGATATTTTCAACACAATGTTTGCGAATTGAATTGACATTACAATCATAGGTCATAGCTAGGTTGGTTTTATTTCAGGGAATCAAGGTAATTTCTAGATATGCAAATGAGTGTATGTGATATAACACGATTAGAAATATTGACAGAAACCACAGCATCTCCATAGATTTGTGAAAGGCAGCTGATAATGTTCAGTTTGGGATACCTTTATGATAAAAGTCCCAAGAAACATAGGGCATTGAGCTTATTACAGTTATACATGCTTTATATTAGCTAATACATGTATGTAGTTTGAGTGTGAGTGGGTGAGTGTGTGTGTGTGTGTGTGTGAGAGAGAGAGAGAGAGAGAGAGAGAGAGAGAGAGAGAGAGAGAGCCACAGTATATGCATGGTGGTCAGAAGACAGCTTTCGGGAGCTGGTTCTTTCTCTCAAACTCAGATCAGCAGGCTTGTTTGCAAATACTTTTATCCTTTGGGACATCTAGTCCACTTAAAAGCATTAACTTTTCTATATCAATCACAAATTCATCCAGAAAGAAATAAAAAGAAAGATCCTATTAACTATATCTTCAAAACATAAAGAATCTAGCAGTAAATCCAACCAAGTAATTGAAGTCCCTCTACAATGATAACTTTAAGATCCTGAAGAAGAAAGTTGAATATGCCAGATGATGGAAAGACCCTTTAATTTATTGATTAGCATAATTAATATTATGAAATAGCTATATTATCCAAAGTTATATACATATTCAGTACAATTCCTATCAAAATTGCAATTAAATTCTTAGAAGATCAAAGACCCTGAATTGTCAAAGCAACCAGAAGCAGATAAAACAACATTGAAAATATCATGATTCCTGATCTCAAATTATGCTACAGAAACAGTAACAAAAACAGGCTACTGGAATACATCCAAATATGTAGATCAATAGATAGAAGAATAGAATAGAAGACCCAGAAATAAACACACAGATTCATAGCCATCTCACTTTTGACAGAGCTGTCAAAATCATACATTAGAATGAAAAACCTCTTCAGCAAGTGTTGGGGAAAGTGGATATTTATGTCTAGAAAGGTAAAACTAGATCTATATATTTTTTAAAATTTGTTTATTTGAAAATCTCATATCATGCACCCTGATTTGCATTCACCTCCCAGTCTTCTCATGCCAAATACTCCTCCCCATGACCTCCCACACACAGCATGACCCCCAAGAACATCACCAAGGCATCAGTCAGAGGCACCGACTGCATACATCCACCAGGATCTCAGGCTCTTTGGTAACTTGGGGCAGCAGCATGAGGCACAACCATCAGCATGGCCTCCAGTTACATCTCACACAACTGTGGTCTACAGAATAGGTCCAATCCAGAAAGTGAACCTTTGCAGAGGGATCCTGTGGCCAGGTGGCAGGTTCTGAGGTTGAATCTGAGCCTCCTGGGCCAGATCCACATCTCTGAACCTGAACAAGAGTAAACTTAAAATGGGTAAAATTTTGAAACAAAAAAATCATAGACAAAACTCTCAAAGAGACAGGCATAGGAAAGAATTTTTTTTTTGAGGACTCTAGGAGCATAGAAAAATCAAGCAGGGCTCAATGAATGGAATATTGTGAATAAAAGGCAGGTGTCGAGTGGAGAAAATAATCACCAGAGTAAAAAGACACAGAAAAGAAAAATGGTCCGCTAACCATATATCACCCAGGACTGATATCTAGACCATAGAAAGAAATACAAAATTTAAACAGCATATAACTAAATCTTCCAATTGATAAATGACCTAATGAATGGGATATATAGTTCTTAAAATCTGAAATAGAAGTAGCCAATGGACACCAGAAAGTGTTCAGCATTCTTGGACATCAAGAAAATGCAAATTAAAACTGCCATGGGATCCATCTCAGCTTAGCTTTAATGGCTAGCATCAAGAAAACAAATGACAACAAATGCGGGCCATAATGTGTGGAAGCAAGAATCCTTAATGAATCCTGGTGGGAATGTAAACTTATGTAGCCACCATGGAAATCAGTGAGGAAGCTGTCTGAAATACTAAAAAAAGAGCTAGCATACAACCCAGCTATAACTTTCATGGATATGCAACCAAAGGACTCTAAGCTCTACCACAGAAGTCCTAGCACATGCATTTTATTGCTCCATATTTATTTATTCATAGTGGACATACCAACATAGCTGTTCATTAACACATGGATGGATAAAATAATATATCCTGCACAAACACGGTAGAATTTTATCTTGCTACAAAGAAAAATGTGTAATCAGAGCATTTGCAGAAAAATGTTTTGAAATGGAAAGTCATTATGTTAAGTGAAATAAGCAAGACCCAGAAGAGCAAGTATTGCATGTTTTGTTTTTTATGTAGAAGTTAGGTTTTAACTTGCATGTGTGTTTTGGGGTCTAGGTCATGAAATTAGAATGGGAACAATGAGAGGGAAATCAGAGATCATAATGGGTAAGGAAAAAAAGAGTAGTGGGATGTAAGTACCATGAAATTAACATGGAGTTAGGGATACACAGGAAGGACGAGGAGGAGAATAATGATGAATAAAGAATATATGATAGCTCTGTGACAAAACCTGTTACTTTGAATGCTGACTTAAAAAATGAGTTCCTCATTGCAAGTACTTACACAAACCATGATCAACTTGATAGAACTATCAAGGAGAATGTTCTATTGGCTACAGTGTCTTCAGTTGGCAAGAAAGAATGCTCTGTCCTTAGAGCTGTGGAGTCCAAGTCTTGTTTGTAGTTTTGCTGAAATCCCACATGCAAGAAACTACTAAGGAAGAAGAGGATGTCTGTAGTGAGCAGAGTTCTACTTCACACTACTCTATTAAGTGTTGGCATGATGCTTTCTCGCCTTAAATTTTAATGCAGGTAAGTTGATGAGATATTGAAAACTGTTCTGCAAATACCAAAATAATTAGCTCCTCATCTAGATTCCTAATCTCCTGGCCATGATATGAAGGAGTGAATATAATAATTAGTATCTTGAAGGTAGAGATACGCTACTAAGGATTGGTTTCCAAGCAAATTTGTTTTGATTTGTTTCTGAAATATAAGCATTTAATATACATTAGCTACAGCAAAATTGGCTTGAAATTATATCAAGTGATTTTGAAGGGCCAAGGTACAGTCAAACACATATATATGTACAAGTGTCTCATTAATTGCCCCAGTTTTTGTAGCGTCAAGGATAACTCAACATAGATTCATTTTCTATTTTAGAATTGTTTTTTTTAAACCGAGGACCCTAGTCAAACCTGATATTTACTAAAAAGACTTCCACAGTGCCACTTTCTATCCATTCATTATTATGAACCCTCCAAAGTTTAATGCAAAATTCTTCCTCACAGTGAGGTCATTGGGTAAAAACATTCTAAGCCAATGCCACTCGTTTCAAAGGGAGTTAATTCGTCCTTAGGCAGAATGGCAGCACTGTCCCAGGGAGTGCAGTGAGAAGCCAAAGGCACTGTCCACTGGGCCCCTCTTGGATGATGCCAAGGGACTTTTGAGGTCTATGTGCAGCTTCATCTATTTCACAAAAATGTAGACCCAGGATTAGCACATTTGTCAATTCATTGATTAAATAATGATTAAGCAAGAAGAGTGTACTCCTATTTTCTATTCATTGGGATATTCTTCTACAGTCTCACCAAATTGGTAAAATGATTAATTTGGTTAATGCAATGAGACACATTTCAGTCTGAGTTGGAAGTTGTTTAAAATAAGATATGCTTTTGGGGTCTATTAGGTATTCTAAACTAGGTATCTGGCACATATATACCTCCCAGGACTAGCCCCCTTGGAAAATGCATACTTCGAAGAATTAAACCCCAGGTAAAATATGTGCTTTTAGCATTTGTTTTGATGAATGTACTTTTCAAATATATTTCTTGCGTATAATCATTGATGTTTTATGTCTTTCTGAGACAGGTTCTTACTGTATTGCCTTGTTGGCCTAGAACTAGTTATATAAACCACGATGCCCTCCAACTTACAGTGATCCTGCTGCTTCTGCCTCTCAAGTGCTGTGATTAAAGGCCTGAGTATATTATTTCAGTTTTTTTCCACAACAAAATCTAGTATCAGCAGGCTGCTATCTGGACACATATCACAAGGTGGCAGCAGAGCATTTGTCATGTCCTATGCATCCACTACAAGCAGAGACAGGGTAACGTTCTTTTTAAAATATTTATTTAGATTTATGTGCAATTGACTTAAAAGCAAATTGAAAATTTTAAACTTCAAATATTTTTCTGGGCATCATGTTGCCTTACAGTATATGAGTACATTGAATAAACACGTTAGAAAACAAAAAGTGGGTTAAGTTAGAAACAAATCCAAGGATGGGTTGTGTGGCAGCAGTCTAGCTGGCAAGCTGGTAAAAGGGCCATTCTGGTTTGAAGAATACAACAACAACAACAACAACAACAAAAACAAAAACAATAATGAAAACATATGTATGCATATGCACAGACATCTGCAGGTACTGGTATATATTTATTCAGTTTGCACATACTGTATGATGTTTGC
Source organism: Arvicanthis niloticus (assembly GCF_011762505.2). NCBI lineage: Eukaryota > Metazoa > Chordata > Mammalia > Rodentia > Muridae > Arvicanthis > Arvicanthis niloticus. The sequence goes on from NC_047667.1 coordinate 32,423,396, forward strand.
CTCGTGTGTTCATCCCATAAGCACACAACATGTGTTTTCTTCTGTGGAAGCAAGCTGTTCTGCTTTGGGCCTCACTGCCTTTCACGTCTCTTCCTAGACTTGCTCAAAAGCCCTTTGATTCCAAAGCCCCTCCTGACATCTTCCCGGGTAGTCTCTTTCTTGCTTTGTTGTTTTTGTCTTGTATGTTATTGGACAGTTTTAAGGAGACTATGCCTTTTAGTGCTTGTATTTATTTTTCTTGCCTGTGTCTTATTTGCCTCTAACTGTAATAAAGATTACTACATAAATGAATGTCAGCCATTCCAAGGGAGGGGCACTATGAAAATAAAAAAAATGCATAAAGCCATCCTTATTTTTTCTAGAAGTACAGAGGAAATGTTTAATTTATCACAGCCTGATACATGTATATGCAGGAACATATCTATAGTCTGTCTATAAAACAGAACCATGAATGCATATAAACTACTGTACTTTAATCTGTGATTGCATAGTTAACATTTTCTGCAAATGATGAGATCAGTTGCATTTAATTAATAACAGTGACCACAATTTATCAGTAGTTTACTAATATATATATATATATGTATATATACATATATATATATATAAAATATGTTATATATTATATTTATATATATACACACACACATATATATTATTAGGGTACAGGTAGAAGAAACTTATCTTACTAAATTAACTTTTGCTTATTAATTCCTGACATTTCCCTGTTCACTGCAAATATAAACTGCAGCAAAGAAAACTAGACTCAACACTGATCTTGCCATATGTTGGTTGGCATTCCCTCTTCAGCGAGGAGTTTAGATTTTAATTTTTTAAACCCCCTGTTTACAAACCTTCTGCTTATTTTCAAATGTTGCAGCTATGCTAAAACCCAGAGCCAAGGAGACTTAATTTTCAAGATCCTAATGCTCATGCCGAATAAAGATACTTACTGTTGTCTATCTTGGAGATAGACTGATTAATAGATACCTTTGTGAGATGAGCCGCTTCATGGCAGAAAACATGTTTAAATACATTTCCGTTATATAAAATGAAATATTTATTTCACTGGTTATACTATCAAACATGACAACTTAATTTATGACAGAAAGTAGAGTTGGCCAAAGTCTCACTTCTGTTATATACAGTGCACTGAAAATACACAATCATGCACACACACATGTGTATGGACACTCATTCTTTGCCTCTACTAAGACTTTAGAGAGCTTGAAACTGGAGAAGCAACAATTTAGCATATGTGAGGCCCTGAGTTTAGTCTCCAGCATCACCCATCCCCCAACAAAGATTCCTCCCCTAATCCACAGACAAATAAAAATACAAAGTGCTTTAGGGAACTTAGAGACAAGAGATCTTAATATATTTTGAGCCAACACAGAATGCCTCCAGATGACTTTCAGATTGAGTGGCACTAGCTCCCAGCCAGCCTCCAGTGTCCTTAGTGTCACCTTTTAACCTCTTCACACACTTCCTTGTGTATAACAAAATGCAACAAGTTCTTTGGCATCGAAAATCTAGGAGGAATAAAAACATTTTCTACCTCCTCAAAGACCATCCTTTGTTTTCTGAGATCTACAGAAAAACGTACCCATTCTTCAAGATCTCTTGTACATAAACCATTGAGCTACATCCAGATAACTTTGAGTTGTTTTGTATTTCAGATAGTTTCACTTATTACCTCCACAAACAACTATATGCATGTTGTATACTCCTTGTGATCCTGCTCTTGCTTCCCACCATGGACCATATAGACCCATTTTAATCATTTTGTCCATGCTTTACATTATCATTTAGAGTCTGTCTATACAGGAGTCATGTGTCATTTTAATGAGCCAGTTTATAGGTCTTTCAGCATATTGTGAATTTGGCTCATATTAGCGTCGTGTTTTAGACATCTCCCCACAATAGAGCAGGAATGAATGATTTATAAAGTGTCCTCACTTTTGCATGTTACCTCTCTTCTTTGTATGCATTGCTGGCTGGTTTTCTTATTAAAACAGTATTAGTCACTGTGATGGCTATTCTTGGTTGTCAACTTGACTATACCAGGAATTAATTAAAGCCAAACAGCTGGGTATACACGTGAAGTACTTTTAAAAATTAAATCATTTTATCTGGGAAGCTTCCATCTTAATACAGATCCTTTGAAATTGGAAGCTGCACCTTCAATACAGATCTTTTGAGGCAGACCATTTTTTAATCTGATCCATGTCTTCTGTCGACAGCCTCTGCATGTCAGGGAAGATGGAAGCTTGCTCTTGCTCTTTGTCTGTGTTCTCTCACACTGGCTAGAAATCCCATTCTTTCAGAGGTATTAGGGCCTACTTTTATCACAAACTGACGACAAGCTGAGACATCCAGCCTCATGGACTGAACTACTAATGGAGTCTTGGAACTTCCCTTGGTAGACAGCCATTGTTGGACTAGCTGGGCCACAATCTGTAAGCCTGTAATAAATATAAATAAATAAATGTAGAAATACATGAATAAATATTTACATATATATTTAAACACATATTTACATATATAGGTATACATATACTCAGCCTATCAGTTCTGTTCTTCTAGTAATCCCTGACTGATATAGATGCCCAGTGACCACTTACTGAATATTTGGTTAACTAATAAATATGTTCCAATTTTTAGGTTATTGATATAAAGATTTTGAGATGAGATTAACCATCCCATGTACATGTAATGGCCTTTTATTTTGTTTACAAAAAGCTTGAAGACATGAGATCACATATTTATTTTATATTTCTTCAGTGTCTTTCAGAGTTTCTTACTCATAGTATCTCATAGTACTCATAGTACCCATGTATCACAGTGCTACTTTTAGAATATCTGCAATGGTATTTAAATGGTTGTTTCCTCATTTCTTAACTATATAAAGCACTCTTAAAGCTGGGCTCACACTTAAAATGCAGAAGGTAATACGTAATAGGATTCTTCTGAAGATGGAGATGTTTCAAAATTAAAACATATCTAGTCATTCCTTGCTGCTAAATAAACCACCTCTATAATTTATAGTAATACATTTTATAATTTATATAGCTTGCTGTGTTAGATTTTATTGCACTAAAAAAACAAAACTGAGGAAAGAACTTATAGGAAGAAGGATTGCGTTGGAGCTTACAGTTCTATGAGTTGTCACTATCAGGAAGGGGAATGTAGCAGCAGGCGGGCAGGTCTGATACTAGAGCAATAGATGGATTAAAAACAAGAAGCAGAGAGAAAACACATTGGGAATTGTGTGAGGCTTTTGGAACCTTAAAGACACATCTTCTCCAACAAGGCCACATACTTTGTCCCTTCCCAAACCGTGCCACTAACCGAGAACCAAGTACCCGAACATACGAGAAAATGGGGAGGGAGTTTCTATTGTGGCACCGATAGAAACTATTTAACTCTGGCCATAGACTCTGTGTTTTACTAATTAAAGACATCTGGGCTGTCAGCTCAGATGATCCAAATGGCAAGGTGTGCATCCAGTGCTGAGACTGAAATGCTACGGATGCTTCTCAACCCTTATTCTATCAGTAGTGACTTGAAGAACAGCTCTTATATGTGTTCAATCAGCCTTGTGTTCCCAACAGTTTGGTGACTAATTCCTAACAAAGATTAGCTGGAAAGCCCATGTATGCCATGGGTCCTTAGGGTGGGAGAAAAACAAAATATCTTTATTCTGAATCTTTTATTTGTTGTCTTTGATACTTTTAGCCCCCAGTAGTAAGTTTCCATTTTCCTCACTTGCAATGAGTTTCTCTTCATACCACAAAGAAAGAGAGAACTTAGGGCCTACTCTTAGACCAGCCAATCAACAATAATTTCTGTACCATAGTACCAAAGCATGGGGTCCTAGCACAGTTATTTCCTTTATACGAATAGAAAGAGAGCCAAAAGTCCGTACTATTGAGGGAGCATACAGATTCCTAGACCAACAGAAGAAAGGAATGATGAGTACCAGGTAGGGCTCCTGAATCCAATGCACCCTATAACACCTATAGAGACAAAGGCCCCAGTTCTATGAACTCTATTTAATAAAAGTGTCGTTAAGGATACTGCCAATAAACTTAATAACCATTTTGCTTTGCTCTATATACTGGCTGGTTTTGTGTGTCAACTTGACACAAGCTAGAGTTATCACAGAGAAATGAGTCTCTTTTGAGGAAATGCCTCCGTGAGAGCCAGCTGTAAGGCATTTTCTCAATTAGTGATCAAGAGGGGCGGGCCCAGTTCATTGTAGGTGGTGGCATCCCTGGAATTACGGTAGTCCTAGATTCTATAAGAAAGCAAGTTTAACAATCCAGGGAAAGCAATTCAGTAAGCATCACCCCTCCATGGCCTCTGAATCAGCTTCTGCCTCCAAGTTCCTGTCCTGTGTGAGTTCCTGTCCTAACTTCCTTTGATGATGAATAGCAATGTGGAAGTGTAAGCTGAATAAACCCTTTCCTCCCCAACTTGCTACTTAGTCATGATGTTTTGTGCAGGAATACAAACCCTGATTAAGACACCGTGCCTTTTAATTTTTGAGCTAATTGAGAAAAAGTACCTATCACCATCAACATGGTCAAAGAGCCAAGTGGAAGATCTTTTGCTTCTTTGACAGCCTCCGATGCTACACTAATTTACCTTCCTGTACTCTTTTCTTTACTCTTTTTTAATTGGTTACTTTATTTACTTACATTTCAAATGTCCCTCTTCCCAGTTTATCCTCTGTAACCATTACATCCCCTTCCCCTCCTCTTTGCTTCTATGAGGGTGATCCCCCACCTACCCACCCATTTCTGCCTCACCACTCTAGCACCCCCTTAGCTAGGGTATTAAGCCTGCATTGGACCAAGAGCCTCTGCTCCGGTTGATGCCAGATAAAGCAATTATCTGCTACATATGTAGCTGGAGCCATGGATCCTTCTCTGGTTGGTGGTTTAGTTCCTAGGAGCTCTTTGCTATTGTTGTTCTTCCTACAAGGTTGCAATCCACTTCAGCATCTTCAGTCCTTTCCCTCACTCTTCCACTGTGGTCCCGGGTGGGGTTGGGGGCGGCTATAAGTATCTGCATCTGTATTGGTCAGGTGCTGGCAGAGCCTCTTAAAGGATAGCTATATACAGTTACTGTGAGCAAGTGCTTCTTGGCACTAGCAATAGTATCAGGGTTTGGTTTCTGCAGGTGGGATGGATTCCTGGGTGGGGCAGTTTCTGGATGGCCTTTCCTTCAGTCTCTGCTTCATTTTTTTTTTTTTTTTTTTTTTTTGTCTTTGCATTTCCTTTAATGATGGGAGATAGAGGGAGGGACCTGGGAGGGAGAAGAGGGAGAAAGTGGTGGGTAGGATCAGGTATGGGAAGAGACAGAAGAACAGAGGGTCAGGAAATTGAGCAGAAATATGTAGCAGTGGGACATGGGGAACTGGGGGTAGCCACTAGAAAGTCCTAGATACCAGGGAAGCAAGAGGTTCTCAGGACCCAACGGGGATGACATTAGCTGAAATACCCCACAAAGAGGAGAGAGAACCTGTAGTGACCATCACCAGTAGATAGGCACAACCCCCGGATGAGGGATGGGACCATCTACCCATCTCTTTCTGTACTGTTTTGCTTAAAATACTAAATTCAGCCTAGATCCCAAAGAAAAGGCAGTTAGATTTCATCTGAGATTGGTAGTCACGTTTCAGGAGGATTTGGAGGAAGAAAGATATTATAGTCAGTTTCCAAAAAGGCACTATCTAAATAGAGTTTGGCATATTCTAAAGTGACCAAAGCAGTTTTATCATTATTCAAAAGGGTGCTATATAATGCATATGTATGATACTTTTGCATTTGTAGGATGAATAATGGGTCCTTAATTTAGTGTGCATTTTGAGCTCACCTCCTGAGACAGTGACCAAACAGCTGGTTCTTTTATCCTTCTATTTTTACTGTTTTCTTTTGTTTCTTTTTTCTTTTGAGACAGAAGCTCTCTGTAGCTAAGCCTAGTTAGGAACTCAATAAGCAGACCTGCCTGGCCTCAATCATGATGATCCACCTGCCTCAATTACTTAGTGCTTTTAAGGTATGTATCACCAGGTATAAGTAATTCTAAAATAGTATTAGTTGAATGGATATGACTGTTTTAGTGACTGTGCTCTCTCTGTTTTTTGAGAGTGTGTTTGTTTTATTCTCAGCCCCTAGTTCAACATGATATTGGTTCCTAGAATCTGATTACAGCATTTGACTTCTGAAGTCACTAAAGTCTTCACAGATTCAATACCTCTATTCCAGGGTTTTGGGCTATATGTCTTTCCATGTCATTGGCAATATTGTGAAGATCTCTTATGTTCTCTTGGTTGGTAAGGGCAGGATATTGTTCTTATGATACATTTGAAACACATCTTCATTGGAACTTCATCTTTGTCTACTTTTCTGGTTCTCCAACTTCAAGCCTTAGTCTCTGGGGAGCAGCCCTTATTTTTGGTTAGCTGCCTATCAAAACTACTTGCATGATTTAATCCAGTATCAGGGCCTTGAAAATTTTGACTGTTTGCATGCCTATTGATTGAAGAATCATTAATCAATATTTAACATTTTCAGTGAGCATAATTTTGGTTGAATTCACCTACTTCCCATCACTTTTTCCTGCCTAAGGGCAGCTCTAAACCTATCATTTTCAAAGGCTTCCTAGTCTGCTTTCCATATACTGTTCTGCACCCTGAAACTGTTCCATCTTCACTACCCGTTAGCTGCTCAGATTGATCATCTTATCATTCCTGTCTCCCCTTTCTCCTGTTGTCTGCTGCAGATGATGGCCTTCTTGTTTTTGACTTTGAAATGAGTATTAGTGTTCTTTTAAAATGTTTTTTTTTTTAAATTATGGGTCTTTGTGCTTTCACTGTCTTTTCTGTATTCTAATTTTAATTCTATCTTTTAAAATATTCTCTAGACTAGGATACTATTTCTTTATTCAAAGTCTTCAAATCCTTGATGTTAAAGTTCATGTATTGGCTGTAAGCCCCTTAAGGGCTCCCCAAGGGAGAGACTGGACCCTGCCCCTAAGGAATGCCAATGGCCAAGCTTCTCCCACAGAACACTACTGGCTCTAACATCAGGACCCAGACCCTCCAGAAGCAGGCAGACAAACTCGACCCTACAAACCTCAAGTCCAAGTCAATCAAGGACCTCCACATAAATCCAGTTATGCTGAATCTAACACATGGACACAGGGAAAAATTTCCTGAACAGAACACAAATGGCTCAAGCTCTAAGATCAACAGTCGACAAATGGGGCATCATAAAATTGCATAGCTTTTGTAAGGCCAACAACACTGTCAATAGGACAAATCAGCAACTCACAGATTGGGAAAAGATCTTTACCAACCCGACACCCAATAGAAGGATAATATCCAATATATACAAAGAACTCAAGAAATTAGACTCCACAGATCCAAATAATCCTATTAAAAATAAGGTACAGAGCTAAACAAAGAATTCTCAACTGAGGAATCTCAAATGACTGAGAAGCACTTAAAGAAATGTTCAATATCCTTAGTCACCAGGGAAATGCAAATCAAAACTACCTTAAGATTCCACCTCACATCAGTCAGAATGGCTAAGATCAAAAACTCAGGTGGCAGCTGATGCTGGTGAGGATGTGGAGAAAGAGAAACACTCTCCATTGCTGGTGAGGCTGCAAACTGGTAAAAACCACTTTGGAAATGAATCTGGCTGTTCCCCAGAAAGTTGGAAATAGTCCTACCTGAAGACCCAGCTATACCACTCCTGGGCATATACCCTAAAGATGCTCCAACATATAACAAGGACACATGCTCCACTATGTTTATAGCAGCCTTATTTATAGTAGTGAGAAACTGGAAACAACCCAGATGTCCCTCAAAAGAAGAATGGATACAGAAAAATGTGGTACACTTACACAGTGGAGTACTACTCAGCTATTAAAAACAATGACTTCATGAAAATCACAGTCAAATTGATGGAATTAGAAAATATCATCTTGAGTGAGGTAACCCAGACACAAAAGAACACACATGGTATGTACTCACTGGTAGGTGGCTATCAGCTCCAAAGCTCACAATGCCCATGATAGAACCCCTAGACCATATGGAACTCAGGAGGAAGAAAGACCAGGGTGTGGATGCTTCAGTCTTGAATTGAGGGGGAACAAGATAATTGAAGAAGGTAGGTGGAGGGGTGATCTTGGAGGGAGAGAGGAGGAGGATATAAAGGGGGGCAGTATTAGGTACCGGAGGGGACAGAAGAAAGTGTCAGGAAATTGAATAAAAATATGTAGCAGTGGGAAATGAGGAATCTAGGATAGCCATTGTAGGGTCCCAGATGCCAGGGAAGCAAGAGGCTCCCAGGACCCAACAGGGTTGACTTTACCTGAAATACTCAGCCAAGGGGAGATAGAACATGCTGAGACCACCTCCAGTAGATAGACATGAACCCTGGTCGAGGGATGGGGCTACCCACCCATTTCAAAAATTTTAATCTAGAAATGTTCCTGTCCAAAGGAAAGACAGGGACAAAAATGGAGCACAGACTGGAGGAACTGCCAACTGGGGGATCCATCCCATATACAGACACCAAACCCTGACACTGTTGCTGTTGCCAAGGGGCGCTTGCTGACAGGAACCTGGTGTGGCTGTTCCTTGGAAGGTTCTGCCAGATTTTGACTGTTTGCATGCCTACCTATTGATTGAAGAATCATTAATCAATATTTAACATTTTCAGTGAGCATAATTTTGGTTGAATTCACCTACTTCCCATCACTTTTTCCTGCCTAAGGGCAGCTCTAAACCTATCATTTCCAAAGGCTTCCTAGTCTGCTTTCCATATACTGTTCTGCACCCTGAAACTGTTCCATCTTCACTACCACTTCAAATGTATCATAAATGTATCAAAAAAGTGACCAATACAGATGTGAATGCTTAGAGCCATCCATCAGACTGAGATCAGGAACCCTAGAGGGGGAGCTAGCTGAAGGACTGGAGGAGCAGAGGGGTATTGCAACCCCATAGGAAGAACAATGTTGGACCATCCAGTGCTCCTAGGGACTAGACCACCAACCAAGGAGTGTATATGGAGAGGTCCATGGCTCCAGATACATATGTAGCAGAGGATGGCCTTGTCGGACGTCAATGGGAGTGGAGGCCGGTGATCCTGTGGAGGTTTGATGCCCCAGCCTAGGTGAATGATGGAACGGTGGGGTGGGAGAGGATGGGTGGTTGGGGGAGCACCCTCATAGAGCAAAGGGAAGGGGGAGAGGGCAGATGTGGACTGGGGGGGTTTGTGGAGGGATAAGCAGTAAGTAGGATATCGTTTGAGATGTAAACGAAGGCTATGACAGATCCTGACCAATACAGATGCAGATACTCATAGGGATGAGCATAGGTACCCCAATGGTGGAGTTAGGGAAGGACTGAAGGAGCTGAAGGGGCCTTATCTGGCATCAATGGGAGAGGAGGTTCTTGGTCCTGTGAAGGCTTCATGTCCCAGTGCAGAGGAATGCTAGAGTGGTGAGGCAGGAGTGGGTAGGTGGATGGGGGGAACAACCTCATAGAAGCAGGGTAAGGGGGGATGGGATAGGGGATTTGTAGATGGGAAACTGGGAAAGTGGATAATAAATAAATAACTAAATAACTAAATAAATAAATAAAATATCCAATTAAAAAAAATCCAACCAATCCCTACTCTGGAGATCTCCACCTCAGAAACTTCTGCTCCCCAATCTGCAGCTTCTTTTCCTCTCAATAAATCTCTTGTATGAGGTTTGCTGTGTGTTGAGCCTTTGTGATATTCCCTGGCTCCCTACTGCCAGAACACCTTTCCCTTCAGAGCTGTAACACTTCCATTAGAGGAAGCCTTTCCCTGAGGAGCCGTAACATTCACAGTGACCTTCGAGGCTCTGGAAACACACACAGCCACGGCAGCAACTGGCCTTCTTTTGTGGTTTGTTCTAATCTTGTCATCCACTCTGCGTTGTTGCCTACTTTCTGGATGTTTCATCGATTGTTTTCTTACCTTCTAGGCAGCAAAATAAAAGTGACAGAACAGCTGGCTCTCTCCTATAGGTCATTGTAGAGATGTCGCCTCTCCCACAGAGTCTTCCTGATTCTCCTCTAGCTCCAGTCTCAACAATCTCATCATTCTTCATATATTTTTTTTTTGTTTTTCAGATATAGTTTCTGTGTGTAATAGACTGGGATGTCTTGGATTTGGTTTTTAGAACAGGCAGGCCTCGAACTTACAGAGATCCCTGCCATTGCTGCCTCTTGAGCAGCGATGAGAACAAAGGTGTGTGCCACTATGCCCAGCCTACTTCATCATTCTTTATCTTCTTTCCATGCTTTATTGTTCTTACAGCACATTTTCACTATCTGACATGTCTATTTCACTTACTCTGTCCCTGGTTCATTCCTTAACTGGAAAAATAAGGTTTTCTGGAACCACAGTTTACATGTTTTATTTATTATTGTCAGAGCCTACATAGGGTTTATCTCAGGTACCTGGGAAGTACTTTTTCAATAATATATACATAAATAGATATGTTTGATAAACATAAAATATTATATTCAACTGCAATTAACTTGATTTATTATCTATAGTGTATCTATAAAATTTATACCAGTAGGAACTCATAGTGTTTCCCACAAGCTGGATTTTCTGAGGGTTGTATTTCAGTTGATTTTAATTCCCTAAGTACCTCAATAGGCTGCTAGTCTTTTATTAACTCCTTTGTAATCATTTCCAGTATAAACATACAAACCATGAGTCATTTTAGATTTGGAGAATCTGGTTCAATTAGTATCTTTCTTTAAAAGAGATCACCGATGAAAATAAAAATTTCCAGTGTTATTTTAGGATATATTAATGTATATATTTTTAAGAGATCCATTTTTATTCATGCATTTGTGTATGCATCTACAACTGTGTATGGCATATGTATATAGTTGCCTGAGGAGGCCAGAAGAGGATGTAGGATACCCTGGAACTAGAGTAATTGATGTGGTGCCAGAATTAAACTCGGGTTTGCTATAAGAGCAACAAGTGCACTTAAACACTAATCCACCTGTCTAGCTTCCTTATGTATTTGGAGGAAAAGAAGGTCCAGTGACAGGCCCAAAGTGGTGTCCAGCTCAAGGGGAGGTCCCAAGGCCTGACATTATTACTGAGGGACCCATCATGACTGCCTTCCTTAAAGACCCAGCAATCAGCTGAAAGATTCAGATGCAGATACCTGCACCCAACCAATGGACAGAAGCTGCTGACCTCTGTTGTTGAAATAGGGAAAAGCTGGAAGAAGCTAAAGAGGAGGGTGACCCTGTAGGAGGACCAGCAGTCTCAATTAATCTGGACCTCCAAGATCTCTCAAACACTGGACTGCCAACCAGGCAGCATACTCCAGCTGATATGAGGCCCCCAACACATATACAGCAGAGGACAGCCAGGTCTGTGTTCCATCAGAGATGATGCACCTAACTCTCAATAGACCAGAAGCCCCAGGGAGTTTAGAGGTCTGGTTGGGTGGGGGTGGGACGTGAAGTCTAGGTGGTGGAGACATCCTTGTGGAGACAGGGGGCAGGAGGTGGTATGGGATGTGGAACAGTTGGAGGGTGGATCAGGAGGTGAATATAATTTGTAGTTTAAAATTAATTAATTAATCATAAAAATATAGATAAAAATTTCAAAATTATTTTAAATAAGGTATAAAAAATTTAAAAATTCTTTAGGAAGATTTCAGTTGTAAAACAATTTGAGATTAAGGTAGGTCAGAGTTTCAGTTCAAATAAACAAATACAGATATTCTAATCTTAATATATTTAGTGCAAAAATAACCATGTGCCAACTGATTCTTCATTCTTAAAAATAAGACCAATAATATAACTTAGTAGCTATCTAAATATAAAGTATTAACTATTGGAAATTGTATGCACCACTACCATTCAAATGGTAATTATACTTCCTTATCATTTATTTCAAAGTATACATTTAAAACAATTCTAATACTTTTTTTATTCTGAGCTTTACAACAAATAAAATACTTGGGTTTTGTGGCTATTTCTTGTCAGCCAGAGAAGCTATTACACAAACAACACAGAACAACATACATTTTGTTTTTAAGGATGAAATGCTTTGATATATATACAAGCAATGAACATGGTTGGTTTACTTTCTATCTTAGTCAAGGTTTTCATTGCTGTGAAGAGACACAATGATGAAGCTAACTCTTATAAACATTTAACTGGGGCTGGCTTATGCTTTCAGAGGTTCAGTGGCAGGAAGCATGGCAACAGGCAGTCAGACCTGGTGCTGGAAGAGCTGAGAGTTCTACATATTGATCTAAAGTCAGTCAGACGACTTTCTCTTCCTCACTGGGCAGAACTTAGCATAGGATCTCAAAATCCACCCCCCACAATGATGAACTTTCTGCAACAATGCTGTACCTACTCTAAAAAGGCCACACCTCCTAATAGTAACACTCTTCATAGACCAAACATATTCAAAACCACCACATTTCTTTATTCCTTAATTCATAAATTTGAAACATTAAAATATACATGATTAAATTTTAATTGTAAACTATGTATAATAGGTTAAACAATCAGGAATATTGATATCTGGGTAAATATGCACAGATTGGTTTATTTGTAACCACAAATTAGCATTGCAGGACTCTATATTCATGTTTTGTGTAGCTATTTTATTAAAATTAAATAATACTTCATAAAGGAGAGCTCCTGAAGACTCTGAAAGTAAACCACACTTACAAGGTGCAAGGAGCTTCTGAAACTTATAACATTACTAATGTCCCCTCCTCAATATTATATAAGCAGTAACAATTACTGTGGAGAAGAGACTCCTACCAACTATGTTGCTTACCACTCATATAGGGAGCTCCAAGAATGTAACTTTCATGAGATTTTACACATGAGCTTTTCTGTGATGTACCTGCCTTTGAGTCTTCATGTTCCTATAAGTAACCTTTTTATTTGTGCTTCTGTAAGTAACACCAATAAACTCTCTGGGCCATTAAACTAAACTTGTGTAGATAGTGTGTGTGTGTGTATGTGTCTGTGTGTGTGTGTGTGTGTGTGTGTGTGTGTGTTCATTTCTCCTTACAAGAAAGTTGGCAATATATACATGACTATTTATACATTATAATTAACTTTTTATGTTTTCTTAAGGTAACATAGTTAACTAGGGCACATATGTGAAAAGAGTCTAATGCTGTTATGCCTTGTTAGAGCAATGTCTCTTAGGTCTGTGTCAAGTTGATTGCAATATACTATTTGCTCTGTGGAGACAGAAACCTTGGGAAAGAGATAAATAGGTAGGTAATTAGATTTTAGATAGATGATATAGATAGATAGATAGATAGATAGATAGATAGATAGATAGATAGATTTTGGCATTATTAGGAAAATGATTCTGCCAATAGTACTAGGCTGATACTTTATAGTTCAATCCAAATCTAAAAACCTCAGAATAGGGCAACAAATGGCTATAACTCTCAGTCCAAGGGCATGTGCCTGAGAACCAAGGTGACCACTTATGTAAGCCTGGAGAACCTAGACTTCTCATGTTCAAGGACATGAGAAGATGAATGGCCCCTTCCTGATTCTTCACAAATCACCTTCATGATTCTTCAGCTTGAAGACAGAAGATTATGGGACTAAACCTTCATCATAAATTTTATTATATACCTGTACATATACTATTGGCTCTGTTCCTCTTGAATAGCCCAGTTATCACAGTCACCAACTCTGGAGAAGTCTGTACACTAATAGTTACACATTTTACACTTGTAACTCAATGTATGTCACTGAGCGTAGATACTGAATGGCTAGTAATCTATGGTAGTTACTCAACTGAAATTTAATGAACAAATATATATTTAGATATAACAGCACTAAAGCTCTTCAGAAAAATTTTGCCTCCCTTTAAATGCAGGGTTTTTATTAGAAGGTCTGAGTATGAAATTAAACTCTCAGATTAATTCCATTGTTTTGATAAGTTAACTCTCATTTTGTGTTTATTTTTCCTGATGGAAAAATGATGTATTTTACGTGGAGATTTGGGGTTTAGGCAAACATTTTGCTGTGGTAGGAAAATGCTGCAAAATGTTTGATGTTATTATCATTTTCCTTTGATATTTTTTAGCTCTCAAGTATTGTTTGCCTTTAATTTGGGTATTCTGGCTTTGTATCCCCCTTTTACTTCAAACCAAATTATTGTACATATTTTAATATACTACTCATATTTACTCCTGTGTAACGATAATATGTATTTCCTTCATTTTTTTCTCTGATTTGACACTTTTATTGAAATGTAACATATACAAATATTACTTGCTTTTCTGGTTTCTGTGACAAAATACTTTTCAAAAACACCTACAGGAAGGAAGATTTCCTTTGGCTAATAATTCTCAGGTACACTTCATCACAATAGGAAGGCATGGTGACAGGCGTATGAGGCTGTTGGTTATAGTGCATCCTGAATCAGGTAGCAGAGAGAGTTGAATGTTTATCTGGCTTCCTTTGTTTTATTTAGTCCAGTACAGGAGCACATTATATGGTGCCACTCACATTTAGGATATTACTTCCTAACTTAGTTTATTGGAGCTAAAACTTTGTCATAGACATCCCCAGAAGTGTGAATCTCCTAGGTGAATTTATATCTTGTCAAGTTGACAATGTTAAGGATCATGAATGCTGTAAGATTCACATAGTAAGAGTATAATTTAATAATGTGAGTGTATTTATACAGTAGCACAACTTTCACTGAAATCCAGTTTAAGGCACTTTCATTAGATCCCTTGTTCCTATTTTAGTTAACTATGTCTTCCATATTTATTACATCTTTTACAGGTAATTACATTTTTTCCTCAGTTTAGGGTTATCCTCAGATTTTAGGATTATGAAGCTCTTGTAAAGAGGAGACACTGAGAAAAAAATAACTATTTAAAAAGAAGGCTAACTCATAAAGCATACTGATTACTTAATATTAATGCTCTGATAGTGCTTTTCCTGTAAGTGTTTGAAGTATGAGTTTTTTTCTGATCACATCTGATACACACCCGTAGCTCTCTGTTTGGAATAGTTTTCTAAATTTTCCCATGGAGAAGTTGATCCACATGGTGATGACTTTGGTAAGGTTTGATAAGGCTTTATAATTTAAAAAAAAAACACCCAGAAAATTGTGTTCTTTTCCCCTGTCACTTATAGATCGAATGATCTTAGATGAGGAACCTTTTTATTCTCATGTTTAAACTAAGAATAATATTTGATGTCTTTTTGTTGCATTATTAAAGCTAGCAAAGGAAATGTCAATGAAAACACTTTGTAAAATGTGCTACATGCAGACCAGTATTCCTGCTCATCATCAATAAAGACCCACTGTGTTTACAGCTAAGTCATTTTTCCAAAACTCCAGATATGAGTTGATGAATTAATACAGCGTTTCCATCTCTGTGTTAATAGACTCTGATTCATTAGGTCCATGACTGAAAGTAATTAACATCCATCTGAATTTCATTTTCTCATCACTTGACTGACTGAAATCTTAATATTAGTAGTGCATGCAGAGAGCTTATTGAAATTTTAATATAAGTCCATCTTTTTAAGTCTGCAAAATATAATGCTTGACTTTTCTTGATGAAAATTTCAGAACTTTCATCTCTCCACTTGAGGAAGGATTTTAAGTTGCTAGTAGCACCCAGCAGGAAGCATTCTACACAATGAGATTACACTTTTGCTCTCTGTCAAGGTTAAAAGCTCAATACTAACTTGTCATATCAGGCAGAAGCAAGCTATTCAAATTGTCTTTAAGTAGAAAGAAATAGAATGGGGAATTTGCAAAATCCTCCTGTTCCACTTCTCAGACATCTTCTCTGTCACATTCCTCTGCTTTTGAATGGAACCATTGTTGATAAACCACGTGAACCTTGTATTGCAGTTTTCTTCATCTTGGGTATGGCAGAGAAAAGATTCATCGTAGCCATGTATTACACAGCTTGAAAGGATTGAACTTTTTTTTTTTCTTTTTAAGATTTTAAGTTCCTTTACTTCCTACCAGAGAGCCATACTTAGTGGGTCAGCAGTTATGGTATTGTTTGCAAAGAAAACACTCATTTGAAAAAGATTATTTTGACAGTGACATCGTTAAAGGATCAGATGGAAAGGGAGAGGAGAGATGTGATTGAGGGAAGAGACAGTCAGCATTGAAGGGCATTTGTGGAGAGGTGTGCAAATCTAGTGCAGTGGAAACTTTCCTATAATATATGAAGACAATCATGAAAAATAGTCTCCAAATAACGAGGGAGAAAGTAATACTCAAAGAACCCAGGCTGTTGCTCTCCACAAACTGATAGCAAGGCCCTGTTGCTGAAGACAACATTCACACAACTCATTGATCATTGAGAGATCTGGTTAGTGCCTACCTAGAATCTTCATTCCATGTCCTAGTGTTTATCACATGGAAAGGTACTCTGAAGGCTCTTAAATGAGAACCATAAACTCCAACCCAACCACAAAACCTTTCATCTCTCCTGCCTGAAAAATATGCTAGGACAATGGTAGTACAAACCTTGTGGCAGTAACCAACTGATATTTTATTTAAGGCTCATTCCCTAAGATGGAACCTGTTGGGGGCCGACTTTTAGCAGAAAGTGGCTATCAGCTTTGCAGCCATCTTGAGCCATATACCCTGACATGACAGCTGAGAACACTCCGATAATCTTGGTTTAGATACCTTGAGATTAAAGGTGTGTGAGATTAAAGGTGTGTGACTTAATAGTATACTTAGAAGTATAGAGATCAGAGTTAGAGACAAGACCTAAGGGCATGATTAAAGGTGTAACTTAGAGGCGTGGCTTAGAAGTGAGACATATAAAAGGCAGAGACAAAACAGATCAGAATGGAGACGATAGAAGACATTAGGGAGACACAGCAGAGAGAAGACACCCTCGCTCTTGCTGAAGCCCGACCTGCAGACCGGAGCAGCAGCTTGGGCCGGGATACAGTGGCCGCCCAAACGTGGGTTGGCCCGGGCCTCAACATTTTGCTCAGGCCGAGACATTTATTTTGGCCGCCACAACTTGGGGCTAGTGTGGACTCCAACAGGAACCAATACCCAATACCGCTTGGTGACCAAGAACCAGAGACTAGATAGCCCAGTGACTTAGAGTAAAATCAAATACTATTGTATTATTTTTAGGTAATAATAACATGATTCCTAATGATTCTGATATCATCATAGATTGGTGCCTTATTCAGCTATCATCAGAGAGGCTTTCTCTTTCAGCAGATGGGAACAAATAGAGAAACCCACAGCCAGACATTACCCAGAGAATTTGGAACACACAGCTCTAAATAAGATGTCGCCATCAAATCCCGTCTTTCAGAGGTTAGGGAAACCTGTTGAAGAAGAGGAAGAAGAAATAGGAGAAACAAAAAGGAGACAAAGGACACTCAGAGAGCAAGGAAGTACCCCTAATCAACTGAGGAAAGCTCATATGAACTCGCAGAGACTGAAGCAGGGAGCACATGGCCAACACAGGTCTGCACCAGGTACTCTGAATATTTTATAGCTTTCAGTTTAGTATGGTAGTCCTGAGTATGTGAGTGATTCTTGTGCCTGCTTTTGGGCTCTTTTCCTTCTGCTGGGTTGCCTTGTTCAGAGTTGATGTGATAGTCTTTATTTTATCTTATTATATTTTGTCATGATTGGCTGTTATCTCTGAGAAGCCTGTTCTTTTATTTTTAATTAACTAAATAACATGCAGATGCAGTTGTCCTTGCCTCCTCTCCTCCATCCTCTCCTTCCCTGTCACGTTTTCCTTTTTTAAGGCGAGACAGAAAGGGAGTAGATCTGGAGGTTAGTGGAGGTGGTGAGAAACTCGAAGGAGGAGAAACTATAATCAGGATATATTTATGAGAAAAGAATATAATTTTAATTAAAGGGAAAAAACAAACAAAACTTCAAGTAATAATAAAATTTACAAATTATAACAACCCTTATCTCATTTATTAATTCATTAAGGTGAACTGTGAAAGTAAACATGATAGCACTTGTCTCTAATTTTAACTCTTGGAGAGCAGAGACAGGAGGATCAGGAAATTAAGGTTATCCTAAGAGAAAGAAGGGTCCATCTCAAAAGAAAAAAAAAAATAATTCACAAACTGAGCACGATCTGTTATCCCAGAACTCAGAAGCAGAGTGTAGGGAGGCGACAGTCTGGATTAGAGTTCAGTTTCAGAAATATAAAAAAAATTGACACTGCCCTGGGATTTATGAGACCCAGTAACCAAACTAGAATAAAACCAAGCCTGAGATGAATGATTTATAATAATTCTTTTCTCCCTTTCCTTTGTTCAGTGCCATATTAAGAAAAGCGTCCGGGTGCAGTAGCACACCTGTCGTCCTCACCCTTGGGAGGTGTGCGGCAGGAGGGTGGGATGTTAATGGTCAATGTGGGCTACACTGAGAGACTCTGCCCTAAGTCATAACTTGTAAAATATAAAATCTGGATCTACCTCTGACAAAGGATTTTTCTGGATGTTTTGGTACAATTCTTTAATTCCAACACTCAGGAAGAGGCAGAGGAAGATCTCTGTGGGTTTGAGGCCAGTTTGGTATACAAAATGAGTTTCAGGATTGCTGGTCCTACACAGTGAGAATCTGGGGGAGTGGGGAATGGAGGGACAAAAGGAAAGAAGGAATGAAGGAAGGAGAGGAAGAGAGAAAATCTTTCCTTTTTGAGGTTTTCATATATATATATATATATGTATTCACATGATTCACATGATTGTTTCCATTTGTTTTAAAATATTAATTTATAAATAAAATCTAAATGATTTTTCATCATGCTCAAAAATCAAATAATCATATTCTTGATTTCATAGAACATATGATCTGACACTGCTGTCCTGTTATCTAATTTTCTGAATTTGGTTTGGTCCCTCATTGTGTAAGATTGAGCTCAAATTTCAACTAATTAAAACAAATCATTCTTATTGTAGGAAAACACATTAATACTCATTGTCTCCTCTTCTTGAAATGTTCCTCACCCTAATCAGGTCATAGGTGGTCACAGTTCAGTTTCCCAGGAAACAAAAACTGAGGTAGAAATTCAATTGCAGAGGGTTTATTAGGATAAATATTTTCAGGGCCAATGTTGTGTAGAAAAGAAACTCAAGATTATGTTCAGAAGAAGATAAATTGTAACACAGTACAAGAAAAGCTCCAGATAGATTTTCGGGCTCTTTGAAATTAGACTGGTACCTAGGAATTATTTACGATCACACAGAGGGTATCCTGTGTTTGATCTTCATGATTAATAGTTATTCAATTCAAAATGCTCTGGAAGAGGTGTGAACTTTTAACATTGTTACATTTTACATTATTTGAGAATTTTATATTTTATATTTACATAGTTTCCACTATATAACCTTCATCCTTGTACTTTGTCATATTTTTAAAGTAAAGATGGGTGCTGTGTGTGTGTGTGTGTGTATGTGTGTGTTTGTGTGTGTGTGTATCTTGTGTGTTTTTAAAGTGCTAAGGATCATACCTAGGACTTTCCATATGGTAATATGGTAGTCAAATGTTTTATTCTATGACTTAAATCTCAGCTTATAAACGTTTGGTTAATTTCCAGTTTGGGAGGTTCAAAATTCATACAATATGGCAAATCTCAATAAGTCCCACTATGAGTCCATGGCTGTATTTCACAGACAGTGATGTGATGTGAGTAGCATGTGTGGAAAACAGAAAGTGGTTGTGTACTAAACCTAGAACAAAGAGATGCGGAGTCCCACAGTCTTCCAGGAGAGCATACCACAAATAACCTGAAGTCCTCCCACCATTTCCCAGCTTTTGAAGACCTACTCCACTTCTTTACAATGTCTCTGCCTTGCAATCAAGCTTCAATCACTTGGAATGTTGGATATCCAAACTTGAGCAATAATTCACACCTGTAGGATTTTCCAGTTGTTCATATATACTATACATTCTTCTTGAGTATTTTAATCATCACAGCAGTCCTTTGATAGCAATAATAGCATTTATATTTTTGCAAAAGAACAAATTAAGGCTAGAGATTTTATTATTATTATTTACTTAAAGACACCATTGTTATTTGAATGTGAAATGTATCCAAAGGGCCCCTCTAGTGGTGTTGCTTTGGTAGGACATAGAAATTTTAGAGATGCACTGATTGCTTCTTTCTTTCTTTTTCTTTCTTCCTTTTTATTTTTTTATTTTTTATTTTTTTTGAAAAAAATATTAGATATTTTATTTACACTTCAGATGCCATCCCCTTTCCCCATTCCCCCCTTAGAAAACCCCTATCCCAAGCCCCCTTTTCCTTTTTGCATTTATACATTTTTTTTTAAATAATGTTAATCATAAGCGTTATAAGTTTGGAATTGTTCAATCAGAGGTGTAACCCACTGACCAACCTAGATATAACAACTATCTTTGACTGGTGGAGATACATGAATATCTGCCTCCCTGTCTCCCCCCTCTTTCTCTCTTTCATCACCTAGCTTCTCCTCTCCTTCTTCTTTTCCTCTTCTTACTCCTTTTCTTCCTCTCAGTACTCCTCCTACCTTAGCTCCTCCTACCCATCACCCTTCCTGTTAAAATGAAACTTTTCTCTCAAAATACAATTAAAGCATAATTATGCCAATTTGTACCAGTGAGGTACAAGATAGTCCTAATACCCCATCCATCCTTTTGTTGACTAGCCAGCACCTCTGTCATCTATCCTAACTAAAACATTTAGTTCTGAACCTGGCTTTAGGATGAATGTCAGCTGACGACCATCCAATCAAATCTTTTCTCTTAGAGTAAATAGCTATAAGTTTTCAACCCCATCAGAAATCCAGAATGACTGAGTTAACTATAATTGTGGGAAGCACAAAGCATAGCTTCTAAAACTTAGCCAATTTATAGAGACCTCTGAACACCTGAAAAGCCCCTATACTACCGAATGTTGGAGCATCAAATCTTCAGCCTTCTGGCCCAGAATCATCTGACAGACCTTGGTGATGCAGGATTATTAAGGACTGATTACTCTGTCTAGGCAGATATAATCAGTCGACTATTCTGCAAGTGTGTCCTTTTCTGGACAGTAATTTGTCTGTAGATGGAGAGAGGCAATTCTTGCCTAGTGGCTGTTACCACACAACTGGAGTAAATCCAAGGATGCTCAATTTCTTCTTAGAATCCACGACAGGAAGCTGTCAGGAGCAGACAGGTCTCTAATCAATATGAACATTAATATATAAATATTTGTAGTGTCAGTTCTATGGACTTCTGATGTTTTGAAAACCAACTATCCATGTAAGGTAACCTGGACTGTTGTCTGTTCACTCCTCTCAGCTATTTCTAAATAAAATATGGAAAACACCCTAACAATAAACTCAAAAATATGAATTTGCTATAGTCCCTTAACTCATAGGTTAACCATCCCAAATCAGTTAAAAAAGTTAAAAAAAGGGCTGGGTCTAGGCATTGTATTCCTAAATGTGTTATACAGGCACAATGCCTATGAGCGTATTCATCTCATTTCTATATTAATAAGAGGCTCGTACCAATGAAAACCTTAAATTTGAGATCAAAGTAAATTTTGTACCATTTAAGAAATTATAACTTCATCTTGATAATAATTATACAGATTTCTACCAATAGGTTATGGCTATGCAATAAGTCCTAGCTAATCCCCCCTGTCCCAACAAAACTACTACTTGTCCCTAGAAAGACAGACCATTATTAACCACATTAGTCCCCAAGCTCAGGGAATAGGGGCGCTGACTCTTCTTTAACTTCTTCAAGCTGATTAAGGGCGTTGAGATTTTAGAAGAGGGGTGGGGGGAAGAGTAAGTTGATAAGCCTCTGATGCTGTGTCTTCACTGAATCCAGATGGAATTCCAGGACATCAGAGGTTTGGGCAGGTCTACTCAGTATGCTTGATGAGTAGATACACCAAGGCTGTGTATTCTGCAATATACAATTCTCAGAACAAGATTTAGTATCAAGAGAAAAAAAAATTTCCCACCCCCAGGGGGCTTACATTTTTTTAAAGATGTTGGTTCTGAAGACTTTTTTTTTCCCCGCTTGTTAAAATTGGTTGTAGTATTTACGTTTCAGATTTATCCCCTTAGCCTACTTCCTCCCACCACCCAGAAACCTCCTATCCCATCCCCCTCCTCATGCTTCTATGAGGCAGTGACCACACCTACCCCCCTCACTATCCCCTCCCCGCCCTCACATCCCCCCCCCCACTGTGTGTTCATTTTTTTTTTTTATGGGACCAAGAAACTCCTCTCCCACCTATGTCCGACAAGGCCATCCTCCCCTACATATACCTCTGGAGTCTTGGGTCCCTCCCTATGTGTTCCCAGGCTGGTGGTTTAGACCCTGGGGGGCTCTGGTTGTTTGGTATTGTTGCTTTCCACCTGGGGTCAATAACCCTTTCTGCTTCTTCAATCCTCTCACTAAGTTCTCCATTGGGAAACCCCTGATCATATCAGTGGTTAACTGTGAGCATTGTCCTCTGAGTGTGTTAGTCTTTGGCAGACCTCTAAGGAGACAGCTATATCATGTTCCTCACATTATGCACTTCCAGCCATCCACAACAGTGTTTAGATTAGGTGGCTGTACATGGGGTGAATACCCAGGTGGAATAGTCTCCTGATGGCCCCTCCTTCAGTTTCTGTTCCATGTTTTGTTTCCCTATTTGCTCCCTTGAGCATTTTTGTTTCTCCTTCTAAGTAGAACTGAGGCATCCCCTCTTGGTCTTCCTTCTTCATGAGCTTCATGTGGTCTGTGGGTTGAGTCTTCCCTAATCCAAGCCTTTGGGCTAACATCCTTGGAGATATGTTTGTGTAACTATCTTCTTTTGGGGATTTTGGAAGATTACTTTCTTGCTTTTTCTAGGTTGTAGTTTCCCTCCTTGTGTTGGAGTTTTCCACCAATTATTCTTTGAAGTGGTGGATTTGTGTTGAGATACTGTGTAAGTTTGAATTTGTCATGGAATATTTTGGTTTCTCCATCAATAATGATTGACAGTTTTGCTGGGTATAGTAGTCTGGGCTGGCATTTGTGTTCTCTTATGGTCTGTATGATATCGGTCCAGGATCTTCTGGCTTTTATGGTCTCTGGTGAGAAGTCTAGTGTAATTCTTATAGGTCTGCCTTTATATGTTACTTTGCCTTTTTCCCTTACTGCTTTTAGTGTTTTTTCTTTGTTTTGTACATTTGATGTTTTGACTATTATATGGCGGGAAGTATTTCTTTTCTGGTCTAAACTATTTGGAGTTCTGTAAGTTTCTTGTATATTTATGGACATCTCTTTCTTTAGGTTAGGAAAGTTTTTCTCTATAATTTTGTTGAGGATATTTACTGGTCCTTTTAGTTGGGAGTCTTCCCCCTCATCTATACCTATTATCCTTAGGTTTGGCCTTCTCATTGTGTCTTGGATTTCTTGTATATTTTGGGTTAGTAGCTTTTTGTATTTTGCATTTTCTTTGACAGTTGTGTCAATGTTTTCCATGGTATCTTCTGCACATGAGATTCTCTCTTCCATCTCTTGTATTCTGTTGGTGATATTGTGTCTATGACTCCTGATCTTTTTAGGTTTTCTATCTCCAGGGTATTGTCCCTTTGTGATTTCTTTATTGTTTCTACTTCCATTTTTAGATCCTGCATGGTTCTGTTTAATTCCTTTTCCCATTTGGTTCCATTTTCTTGAAATTCCTTAAGGGATTTTTGTGTTTCCTCTTTAAGTGTTTCTATCTGTCTACCAGTGCTCTCCTTAAGTTCTTTGAGAGTGTTATTTATGTCTTTCTTAAAGCCCTCTATCATCATCATGAGAAGTGATTTCAATTCTGATTCCTGCTTTTCTGGTGTGATGGGGTGTTCAGGGCTTGTTATGATGGGGGAGCTGGGTTCTGATGATGCCATGTAACTTTGGTTTCTGTTGCTTACGTTCTTGCTCTTGCCTTTTGCCATCTGGTTAACTCTAGTGCTGCCTGTACTTGCTGTCTCTGACTGAAGCCTGTCTTTCTAGTTATCTAGCTTGTGTCTGATCTCCTAGGGGTCCAAATGTCTCTGTGATCTTTTCCAGCTGCACTGATTACAGTGGTACCTCTAGGATGCCTCAGGATATGGTGCCTCCAAGGTAGTAGTCTAGCTAGGTGTCTGCTGTTCTGGGTGCAGTGTCTCCTCTAGAATATCTCAGGATATGTTGTCTGAAGCTCTGAGATCATTTGTTCTTCTGTGGCTCTGGATTGAGTGGACCTTCCAGTATGTCTCAGGTGGAATCCGGGGTCCACACAACAGCAGACCTGACAGAGGTCTGATCTAGGCCTCAGATCAGAGAACTAGTTTCTAAGACACTGTCCAAGTTAGAGCACCTGGGATCCCTGCTTCCTCTGGGTTCTTGGAGGTTGGGGACAGAGCTGCTACCCAAGATCTGCTCAGTGCTCTGGCCCAGACCAGAAGGAACCTTTCTTCCTTTTTAAAAAAGATATCTTCCTCTGTCCTGCAGCTGCTTATTCTCTAAGATGGGAAGAGGAGAGGAATCTTAGCTGGCCATTTGTGCCATCATGAACCTGCCTGCTGCCATATCTTTTCCTCTACAGCAGACTATCTCCTCTTCACATGCAAGCCAATCCCCCTCTTCTTACCTTTGTAAGGTGTTCTGTTATGGCAACTAGGAAAGTAGCTAATGCAGTCATATTTGTGTTGAAGGGGCAGGAGAAGAATGACAAAGAAAACCCTGGAGCACAATTCTAGTCTATTCTGTGACTGCCTGTCCTTATGAATTCTTGTAAAGCTGAGCCTCTTGTCTGCTACTCTATGATGCCTATACAATATGGCTATATATGTAAAATATTTGTCTCATAGTTTCTTCTAAATTCTTAAGCTCCTCTAGGTTAAAAACTTCTCTTAAATTTATTAAAAACACATTTTTCTTCTGTCAGTTGTGTTTAGTAAGCAAAGGATTCACTTTTACATCTATTGTGTTTAATGAGGAAAGCCATATTCTACAATTATTTTTGTCTCTGGTCTCCATTTTGGTTAGTTTTCATGCTCAGGTTTTCATATTTCCATCACTTGTAAAGCAACAGGTAAGCAGGCAGTGCACTCCCTGAACATCTGAACAGCCTGTGGGCACTGATCTAAGGCACACAGTTCAATGTGTGTGTGTGTGTGTGTGTGTGTGTGTGTGTGTGTGTGTGTGTGTATTTACCAACTTGCTTATAAATAAGTACCCTGTATAGCAAATATTCTAAATGGTACCAGATTATCAGAAATCTCCTGGAGAATTTCATACTTCTTAGCCATGTCTCAGGACTCTTGAGTATTACGTGGAAACCTAAAACCTGTCTTCATTTCAGTGCCAGAAGATTTTCTGGAGTACTAGCAGGGCAAGACCATCCCTGCATTCAGGAGTATCAATTCTTAGGGGATAAAGTGAATTTATTGCTTGTTTTTAAAATCTCCATGAAAATATTAATGTACACTCAGAGAGAAGCCGGCTGATTAAAACAAAAAGAGCATCATCTGTGTGCTTGCTGGACAAGCCTGTTACATAGAGACCTACATCATTCTTTGAAGAGTGTGTCCCATATGAAGTATCTAATTATCTGCTATCAAAATAAATTATTTGATTAAAAAACTGATTCTAAGTTAAGTTAAGATCAACTCCATAGTTAATTACAATTTCCACCTAGGCCAATACTTTATCTGTCTTTCAATTCATACTGTTCCCTGTGACAACTAGATAAGACACATTCCTATAATCAGGGACAAGCCTTAAAGATTAGGGCATTTAAAAAAAATCCTACAGCTCTACATACTTTCCCTTCTAATGGTTATACATGATTGCAAGCTGATTTTCTTTTTGTTTTGAACATTTTAAATATATGTATTCATTTGTTTATTTATTTGTTTCCTGCAGGTATGTCCATGTAAGCGTGTCAGATCTTGGAATTATAGACAGTTGTGAGCTCTTATAACCACTGAGTCATCTCTCCAGCCCAGATTGCAAGCTTTTCTAATGGTGTTTTTAGTTAATTCACATTTAAGTAAGAATATAGACACTTCCAATAATAGTGAAGCACAAAAAGCAAACAAAGGAAGTCTATTGTTTTTCACTATTACATCATGAGTATCAATTGTGAAGTGTTTGGAATGTACTTCTGCAGCACACGTGCACGTGTGCATGTTTGTGTGTGTGTGTGTGTGTGTGTGTGTGTGTGTGTGTGTGTGTGTTGTGGATATATTCAGCATCAGCCACTATTCTGCAGATTATTATTTTCATTCTAATTAGAACCTAAATCCTTCCATGTGAAAACATGGCTTCTGCTCTCCAGGTCCCCCAGGCTGAAGCTGACTGTTCTTTCTTCTTTACTTTCAATGCTTTATTCCTGAGACTAGCCTTGTTTATATTCATCCTATTTACTTCTCCAACCATCCAGGGAAGAGTGTGGTCAAAGGTGAGGTGGTACAGGTGTCAGTATTTGCATGACTTGCAGTTCCCTGAAGGGCTGTTGCTCCTTGTCCTTTGATCTCTTGCTGTAGAGTGAAAATAATCCTTCCTGTGACAGACAGATCACATCTATTATTAGAAAGTAAGCTGTAAAACAAACATGAACATTTTTCTTTTTAATTATTGATCATGGAGTCATCTTAACCTTTGGACACTTGTCCAGTAATCTGAATATGAAGCTCTCTTTAGTTGCTAAATCACTTTAATTTCTAATAAAACTAGTTGTTTCTTCTGCCCTACATATCTTGGAATCACATCCAAATTTAACCTAAATGTTTATATCTTTTGAATATTTATCAGGTACTATATGTAAATTGATGCTCAGTTAACATTCAGCTATTCTCATATTCCTAGTCATAGCAAAGTATTTTTCCCCATTGATCCTGAGAAATACTGACTAGAAGATATCTTTCCCATTTTCCTACACACTCGCACACACTCATATTCATTCACACAAATCTCCATTTCCTAAAGCTAAATGCAATATTAAATTTTCTCATAAGATCTGTCTTTAGGTAAATAATAAAAAACCATGAATGTTTGTACACATTGAAAAAATAAAATCTTTTAATTTCAGTGACTATTCTACATTAAGAGGTACACAGGTCTTATAACATTTTTATTTAGAATTATTTATTCATTTATGGGGTAGGGCACACATGTGCTATGATGCATATGTGGAAGTGACAGGAAAACTTAAGGTGTTGTTTATCTCAACCATCCAGGGAATCAAATTCTGGTTACCAGGGTCCTCAGCAGGAGCGTCAATCCCTGAGTCATCCCACTGGCCTAGAAAGTCCCTTTTTGATTTATTCATTTTTTTCTATGACTTTGTAAGGTTACTCTTTCTGACATATACTTTTTCATATTGAGAATAACCTTTTGTTTTTAATTCGATAAAGATTCCTTCAAGTTAATTTTAGAATACACCCTGCCTGCCTTTGTAAAATGAAATAAACGTAACTTCCACATGTGGAATTGGTTCATCATCTTAAAAAAAAAACCATAGAATTGAAAATTCTTTATATATCACATTGGATATTGTTCAAAGAGAAATAAGAATAATCGTAATAACTTATTTCCTCAGAAATGTTTAATGTTTCTTGGCATATGTCTTAATCAGACTTTCCATCACTGTGTCAAATCCTGGAAAAGTTGAAAGGATGAAGGATTTATTTTGGCATGGCTGCTGGTTCTATGGCTAAGAGCCTAAGGGAATGAGTCAGAGCATCATGAAAGCAAGTTGTGGAGGAAGAGAGCTACCCTCCTCATTACAAACAGAAAGCAGAGAAAAGCAGGGAAAAGCTGTGTGCCAGATATACCCGTTACAGATACACCTTCATTGGCCTTCTTTGTTCATCTAGGTCACACCTCCTAAGAGAAGATTCAGTATGAAACTGTAAACAGAAAAATCAAGTAATGAAGAAAGCAGTTTCATGGTTGAGTCACCCATCAATAGCACAGCAGCTCCGGATCAAGCCTTTACTTAACACATGAGCATTGGTACAGACACAAGATATTTAAGATGCGGTGATGCTCAGTCAAGTCAGAGTCTGACAAGAAGTGCATTATCATTTGTATTGGGGAGGCATTTCTCCTAAGAGTTTACACTATCAGTAATTTATATTTTGCCAAGAGTCGGAGATATTTAATTGCTTTTGTACTGATTTAATTATTGTTTTTAACTTCCAATTTATTTTATAAAAAGCTTACTAGATACTACTTTTTTCCCTGTTCAGATTTTTTTCTACAGGTGTGGATAGTAAATATGTATGCTGTTTGAATCAAATGGTCTCTGCTGCAAGTATTCAACTTTGCCTTTGTAGTGGGATGATATCCATAGACACTAAAATTGTGTATGGCTTTATTCCTGTAAACAGTCAATAGTTTTGCAGACGCCTGCTCTGGCTCAAAGTTATTCACAGTGACTGTTCTATGGATTATTTATTATCATAATAATCTGGCCCACAGAGAACACCAAGTAATATGGTCTGAACTTTTGTTAGTTCCCGAAAACTTTGCAGCTTTTGTGTTTGTATAAAGTCGATTGCATTTTCCTTGAAATGGAAATATTCTGATTTTGAGGTCACTGTTGGAACTATATTCAACATGAAAACAGGTGTCATGTTAGCTATGACTTATTTAGCAGCTGTAGCATAGTCTTTTTAGTCCTGATGTAATCACTATGTCATTTGCTTCATTTTCTTTATTAAAGAAATATTCAACTTATGTTTGTTTTTTTTAAAGATAACAGAATTTCTATCTTTAACTTTTATAGAAACCACACACTAAAAAAATACTTCTTTGTTGATAAGTTTTTCATTTTATGGTGGTGATATATCATAACATTTTAAGTATGTTTTTGAGAAGAATTAACACTACCATAAAAATCATGAAATTGTTTCCTTTCATTGTCTTATTTGTGGGAGTGTTGATCAATAGCTAAAATATTTGAGGATTAATACATGTAATTTAAAATTGTTTTGACTACATTTGTAGCCATCTTTAAACAATAATAAGCATAAAACTTTAAATGTGTAAAATTAGGAAATATATTCTCTATTCATTTCTTAGCTGCACATTGTAGACTTTCTATCTCTTAAAACCTGAACTGATTATGACTTTCTATACTACATAATCCCTCTCACTTAGGTAATTTTAAGTCTTTGTACATATTAACTATTCAATTTGTAATTCAATTTTATTTTTTAACTTACCTAGTGACAATTTAAGGAAACTTAAATCATCTGGAGATCATTGTGGTATGGGTAATAAGTTAGACCATGAAAGACAGATTCATGTGTTTTCTCATATATGGTATAATAGTTAAAAAATGATTGTCAACCTAATAGAATCTAGAGATATCCAGGAGATAAGTTTCTAGCCAAGCCTGTAAGGGATTATTTAGGTTTAGTAAATTGAGATGGGAAAGCACTTTCCTAACTGCGGGACTAAATATATTTGGCATTCTGTTGCAATAATAAACTCTATGAACGAGAGCAACTCAGGGAAGACAGGGTTTATCTCATTTTACTGGTTTTAATCCATCAGTGAGGGAAGCCAAGACTTCGCCACCATGGTGGACAATGACTTCAAACTAAGCAAAAGGAAACCCTTCCTTCCTTCTGTTGATTTTTTTAAAAAAAGATATTTGATCACATCTAAAGAAAAGTAACAGAAACATGATATCTTCATCTAAGAAAAAAAGAAAAAATAATAAAATGAGACATGGCAGGAGAAAAGAGGACTATTTGGGAGGAAGAGGAAAGGTAGCTGAAATAAGAATTGGTAATAGAGATTCTTATTATGATTATGTACATGATGTGCATGCATACAAATGGCACTGCAGAACCTGCCACTCAACACAATAAAAAGATGCTAATAAAATGCCTAATAAAATGTCTAATTTGTGGCCAGTGTTCCTGCTTCATGAATTGTCAACATTAGCTGTGGTGGAATGTGGTGATAACTCTTTGTAAACAGACAAGCTCATGTCACACATTGTCTTTCTATTTTAACAGAATTTATAAATATTCAAAATATGTAAGAATCCCTTAAATGAGCATTGCAGCAAATTTCTCTTTCCTACAAATCATGAAGAATATACTGTAAGTCTTGGCCTCATGTGGAATTTGAGATGTGAGAGAAAGTGTCACAAAAGATAAAACATCATTTGGCAAAACCATGTATTCATTCCTCCATTATGATTTTATTGATCCATTATTCAGTGTTCAGAATTTCTATTTAAAGAACCCAAATATAGAAATTAAATTTGATTGGATACCATGAATGCACTTTGTAATTTGAATTTAGGTTTTCATGGCTTTTATCAATTCAGTCACATACAAGCAGAGGTATTTCATCACATTCTATTTTTTAGCTCCAACGTTTCAAACCTTTTCAGAGCAAAATGAAAGATTATGAGTGTGCTACATTTCTGTAGCTCTTTCATTTTCACCCCTTCCTTAGCTTGCTTTCATGTCTGTAATAAAATTTTTGATCCGGATTGGATTTATGAACATTATGTTTTTCAGATTGACCTACCCTGTGACTGAATTTTGCAATGAAACCTTATCAGGTTGTTATACACCATTGCAGCTAGGCACCTTAAATTAGATGGAAGAAACAGAAAATGTAACTAAAGGATGTGCTGACTAGATAAAAAACAGGCTTTACCTTGCTTCAATTTTCGTGAGCATATAAAGCCACTTTAAAAGTCTGAAAGTCTTTAAGCATTTGCTCTAGATATTTCAGATGTGCTAAGGTTAGAGAGTGCAGTGAGCATTTTTAACCATCTTGTGAAGGAAATTGTTATGTGCAGTTATATTAAGGAAAGTAGATGGAGATTCATGGATGTGTTGGAAAGAAACTAAGAAACTAGATTTTCTTAGTTGAACTTTGGAAAGATGATAGATGAATCATGGTCTCTGTGTTCCAGCTGCCTATGAAGTGCTGGTAATAATGAGTAATCTATTAGTGCTGGGATTCTGAACTTACACACAATTTTATGGTTATGACCATGTAGAAGTGAATATTGTTTGGAGCTTCTCCTGGCTATTTTGAAAGATAATATGCACATTGATGAAAATAGCTAAGTTACTTATATTTGCACCTAAGCCCAGCCATTAATAAACTTGATGACCTTGGACATACTTCCCTATGTCTCTGATATTCATTTAATCTGGGGAATGAAGAATTGAGGACTCCTATCTTCTTGTGAAGGTGAAGTATTGAATACACGTAAACTATATAAAATTATTCTTGGAAACCATCAGGCACATAAGATATGATGCTCTGAATCTTCTTTTTAGTAAAATCATTGGTATTATTAATGTTAGTTTAGAATCTGTGTTGAGTGAACTCTTGAATTCAGACTCTTAGACTGGAAGCTATTGGTCCAAACTCAAGTTCAGTAAATTGAATTATAATTTTAAAAATATTTCTTGACTATTAGATAATAATTTATAAAATGATATTCTCATTGTTCATTTTTAAACAGTATATATAATTCATTAAAGATAGGTTAGCCCATTTTTGTTTGACTTCTGGTAAGTTAATAAGTTTTCAAACACATCAGGATATGAAGATTAATTGGTAGCCACACACAGAAGGATTTTTCACCCAAAAGTGTGGACAGAGAGACAATATTTGATATTATTTTTACCTAGAAGTCATTTTATCTTAAGTTCTACCAGATGTTTTATGCCTCCCACCCTTCTACCCTTCCTCTTTTCTCCTCCTATTTTTTCTTCTGCTGTTTCTTTTCTTTGACCCTTATCCTTTTCCTCCATAGATGTATTGTAATGATAAACTAAATTTTCTGTGCTATGGGCTGAATATGCTACATTTGGGTTATGTATCCAAAGGCAACGAGAAGGGGAGATGTTTCTGAATTATAGTTTATCAAATGTACTGTATGTGAATCTCAGCAAATATAATCACGAATAAAAAGATCCCATGTTATAATGCATACTGTATTTTGGTGAATTATAATACATTAAAGTTAATCTAAATTACAAAGTACAACATGTGCCATACTGCCACAGGACATCATCTTAGTAGCACAAAAACTTCATTTTCAAAATAGAATAGTACTATCTAGAAAGCATAGAATCTAAATGTTTGGAAGCCTTTGTGCTGTAAAATATTGAGACACAATTAGATTTATTATATTTAATCCTGAAAAAATATTGACATGTATTATTGTTTCAAAAGTCTACTTGCAGTTATATAATAATGTATAATTTGCACAATTTTTTTATATAAACAGTGTCACTTTTGTGTTTCTTTCAATGTATAAAGTTGAATAAAAGCCATATTATTTCCAAATGTAAATATTTAAAATACTTAAAAATACTACCACATGAGCTCTCCTTTAGGTTATACTAAAGCCTCTGAAATTTGTAAACTTCATATTCTGACATAATATTCTAGTTATAAAACTAAAGCCTCATAAGAATTCTCATTTTTAAATTGTAAAATATATGACAGTCGAAATTTTATGATTATTTTTATTCTTTTGTGTTCTGTAAGCAGTTTATTAACAGTTCTAAACCTTCT
The DNA here is from genome assembly GCF_011762505.2 of Arvicanthis niloticus. Taxonomy (NCBI): domain Eukaryota; kingdom Metazoa; phylum Chordata; class Mammalia; order Rodentia; family Muridae; genus Arvicanthis; species Arvicanthis niloticus. The sequence goes on from NC_047667.1 coordinate 32,456,026, forward strand.
ATGCCCTCAGAATGGCAATTCCTTTAATGTTTGTTTTCTGGTCAGGAATAGAGTTAATTTTTACAAGATAATTTATATAAAGTTTAGAACACTGACTGCATTGATACTTGCTAGATGCTTTCTACTTTCTATACATACCCATACAATTGAGACAATAAATTATTTTATTTTAATATTATATATAAATGGAATTTATTAATTAATGCATATAATTTCTAGAGGATAATTATCACTTTTCTAGGGAATAATTATCAAATTGATTAGTATTAGGTACATACTAAATATTTAATTTTCTTGTATAGGAATTTTATACTAATAACATGGCTATTCTTTCAAGGGTTAACATCCAAAGACTTATATTTATTTGATCTAGTGGAATTCAGACATCCTACACATATTTAATCTTTTTGGTTGCAATACAGGTACACCCTTTGTACACATCTTAAATCCCAAACAACTACAGTAAAGTTAATTTGTAAAAGGAAGAAGCCATGTTTAAAAACAACATGAATAAAAGTGAGGGACAGAGAAAGTGATGAGTCAGAGAAAGATTTGAGAGAATGAGACAGAGATAGGATACACCCAATTCTCAAACAAGAAGAGACAGGAAATAGAGGCTCCTTAATAAAGCAGTTTCCAGGTGCACGTGCACACACACACACACACACACACACACACACACACACACACACACGGGCAGAGGGAGGGAGGGAGAGAGAGATAGAGAGAGAGCAACAGAGAGACAGAGAGAGAGAGAGAGAGAGAGAGAGAGAGAGAGAGAGAAGGAGAGGTGAGGTGAGAGGTGTGGGAACAGTTTCACCAGGACAGTTTTATGGAGACAAGTTACTGGTGAAAATAGAATGATCCAGAGAAGGGGAAGAAGCCAGAAGATTAGAGCAGATTGTCAGAGTTAGTTTGGGGTAAAGCAGAGCAATTCAGTCAGAAGCTGAGAGATGCCAGATTGGCTCAGTCAGCTTGGAAGGAGTTTGAGCCAGAACAGCTGAGTTAAACCAGCAAGCCAGAGTTCAGAAAGATCTAGAAAGAATGAGTTTATTTAGTAGTAAGCCTCCAACATGACAATTACAATCTGGTAAATAAAAATTACTTTAAAATTGTGCCTTAGATATTGTTCCATTGATTTGAAAAGATACCATAACCAGGGAAACTCTTACAAGAAAAAACATTTAATTGGGCCTTGCTTAAAATTTTTGATGGTTCTTTTATAATTATGATGATGGGAAGAATAAACAGGTATAATGTTGTAGTAGTAGCAGCTGTAAGCTTGATATCCTAATCCATGGACAGCAGACAGGTGTGCACGCTCGTGCGCGCGCGCACACACACACACACACACACACACACACACACACAAAGATCGAGAGAGAGAGAGAGAGAGAGAGAGAGAGAGAGAGAGAGAGAGAATGTGCTTTATGTTGAGACTTTTGAAACCCATTCCCAGTGACACACTTCCTCAAAGAAGGCCTCACTTCCTAATCCTTCTCAAACAATTTTACTAGTTGGTGACTAAGCATTCAAACATATAAGCCATTTCTAAGCCATTCTCATTTAACTACCTCATATAGTATACATGCCTTTTATCCTAACACTTAAGAGAAGCTGAGGAAAAAACCCAAAGATTCACATCTAATCTAGGTTCCCTAAATAGACATTATCTCAATTATATCAACAAATGTGGCTGGGAAGACTGCTCATTGTCAAAATTGTTGTACAAGTATTCAACCTGTGCTTAATCTCCCAACAAATGTAAAAATTTGGGCCTGGCGTGACAGGCTTATGAATCCAGTGCTACAGAGATTAGCTGAACTTGGTGTCTGCTGAATGGACAGCCGAGAAGAATTGATGAGTCCTAGGCTACTGAAAAACCACATACATTCTAATGCACTGTTGTACCATAGCAGCAATGGAATACATAACTTTGAAAAGCTAGAGAAAATGACTTGAAATACTTTTCTATTAAAAAATGGTAAGTTTAGGGGGATTGATTTGAACATATACAATATCTTATCTAGATGCATCAAAATTTCATATGATTTTCTATAATTTATACAGTTTTAATGTCATAATATGACAAAAAAGTAAAATTTATTTCCTTTTCTGAGACAGTCTCATGCAGCCTATGACAGAGGTTAATCTTCAACTTTGATCCCTCTGACTCTAAACTATATATGCTCTATGATTACATGTGAGAGACCCCCTTGCCAGAGCTACCTCCATTCTTGTGTAACTTGACCCTATTACTTAATCTCACTTAATTTTGGTTACTTTATTTGTAATATATATGGTTATATCTATCTATATAGTTGCCATAGATAAGATGAAGTGGTAACACTAAGCATGTGAGCTAGCTATGCATGTATCTTCAATAAGTGCATGGGGAAACATTATCTGAAGTAAAGAATTTCTTAACAAGTCATCAACAATTTGCTCTGGTTCTGCACCAAAATCTTCTGTGATCCTTTGAGCCTTGAAGCAAACAGTTTTAGTGTTCTGATTCAGGAACCTAAGAATTGTGAGACCTATGTTTTAAATGCTATTAGAAACAGGCGTTTTAGTTTTCAATGAGTGAGAAAATAAATTAGGAATCACTAAGTCACTTTGTATTTCTTTAATCATGGGAGGATCAATGAACTGGTACAGATGCTTGAAATAAATCTTCCATTTTGGAATCAGTTCTCTATGTCATAAACCTTTTTCTTTTTGTTAATTTTTACCACTTGCATTTATTATGTAACTACTGTTTTATCATAATACATATGTCAGGACAGGGCAAACACAGTTGGACTAATTTATTCATTGTCCATTTATTTATTCATTTTACTCTACACTATCACAGACAGTACATATGACAGAAATGTGTGCATTTTCAAGAAGCTTGACTCGCCTTGAATGTAATATGTAATATCAGAAAGCTATTTGATGGCACTTGTTTTCTTATGATGTCAGAAACTTGCAGTCATAAAAGATGATTGTTTTCTTTGGGGCACTTTTTGGAAGAAGTAGCAACCAAAAGTCAACCAATGTCTTTATTTATAAAGGAACTCCACTGAGGTTTTCAAATGTGTTTATGCTTGAGTGCTGAATAAGAGGTTCCAAACTAATTAGACACCAAAGGCTATGTTGCCATTTTGTCTAAATACAGCATATTTACAGAATTCTGTGTTAAGGGCACTTGTGAGGAACATATGGCTGAGATCATCATTCTTCAACAACATATTTATAGAAAAAAGTACAATATGTGGTATTTCTAGATGCAGATTTTGAATACTAAAAATGAACCTGAAGGGACGATAGAAATGGGAATTTCTAAACAAAACACAAAAGATGATGATAGAACCCATATCTGATACTGCTAAAGGAACCAAGTACCTGAGACTAGGTGGGTCACAGGCCTAAAGGAAAGCCAAATACTATTATTCTTCTAAAACAGTGGTTCTCAACCTATGGGTCAAAATTCCTTTAGGATTCAAAGAGCCCTTTCACAGAATTCCATATTACATATCCTACATATCAAATGTTTGTTTACATTAGAATTTGTAATAGTAGCAAAATTACTGTTATGAAGTAACAACAAGGTAATTTTATAGTTTGGGGTCACCATAATACAGGGAACTACATTAAAGTGCCACAGCAGTAGGGAGGTTGAAAGCCACTGTAGGAAGGGATGCAGCAACGCAATGATTCCTGATGACATTCTCATACCCTGTAGATCAGTGCTTCCCTCAACCATCATCAGACGCATTTTGCAATTTCTGAAACCCACCAAAAAGAGACTCACAAGATGCAAAGAGTGAGAAACTTTGGAAAATTCAGTCCTAAATAGAAATTTTTCATCATGTATCTCGCCACAAGTTTCAGGGACCTATACACAAAATGGAGGCAGGAAGAAAAGAGCCAGAGAAGATTAATGATTCCAAAGATGCAGTGTCTTCCAAATAAGCCACGATTGAGGCATATACGACTTCACAGATAATGGCAGCATGTAAAAGGCCTGCACAGATTTAAGGCTAATGGAGTCCCAGCACTGAGGGGAAAGTGGACACAAGATACCACCCCTAATTAAGAAGCTATCTGTAGTTAATGCCTACTGGTAAAATTTTTTTCCAGTGAAATTTTATTGGGTATATAAAGCATACTTTAGGGCAGGCCTCACATTTAGAAGAAATTGGCCAACACATGATCAACTCAATAGTAATTTTTATAGACTTTTTGGTCTCATTTTGCTTCATATAGCTAAATTTTATCTGATTGTTATTTTGCCTATTTTTTTATTTCTCTTCTTGTCTTTTTGTGGAGTTTTTTGGTATATTTTTGTGTTTATTGTGTTTCTTTGTTTTCTTGAGAGAGAGAGAGAGAGAGAGAGAGAGAGAGAGAGAGAGAGAGAGAGAAAGAAAGAAAGAACACAGTTGTGAGAATAAGGACTTTGAGAAGATTTGGGAGGATTGGCGGAGAAGAATCCTGATGAAAGTATATTTTATAAAAATATATTTTCAGTAAAAATGATAAATACGTGTTAATAACTATTTGTTTAATACTTTAAAGATATATAAACTTCAGAATCAATGGTGCTTTAGTCATTGTACCTTTGCTGGAAAGAGAAACCATGACCTAAGGAACTCATAAAAAAAGAAAGTAACTATGTAGGGGCTTGCTTACAGTTTCAGAAGGTTAGTTAATTATCATGGTTGGGAGCATGGCAGCAGGCATAACAGGCATGGTACTAGAGAAGTTGTTGAGAGCTACATCCTGATTGGCAGGCAAATACAAGAAGGGAGAGAGGGAAGGAGAGAGGGAAGGAGGGAGGGAAGGAAGGAGGGAGAGAGAGAAAGAAAAAGACAGAGAGAGAGAGAGAGAGAGAGAGAGAGAGAGAGAGAGAGAGAGAGAGAGAGAGAGATCTAACCCTAACCTTGACTAACCTTGACTCCAGGCTTGGCATGGTCTTTAGAAATCTCAGAGCCTATCCCTGCTGATACACTTTCTTCTACAAGACCACACCTCTTACTGGGTAGCTAAGCATTCAAATATATGAGCCTGGGGGGGGGGGGGTGGCATTCTTATTCAAATCACCACACAAGGTAAACCAGATTCTGTGAAATGTATAAACATAAGGAAGATAAAATAATGATCTAGAGAAACAAACCGCCATTTTCTTTTCCAGATCTATGGTTTTTCTTATATAAAAGAAAGGCATGCTGTGAAAAGTTCTCTCGTTTCCTTTGCTGCTCTACCATCTTCTGAAGTTTCTTCATTGATTTTTGTGGATTTTACTTCTGACTTTTATGACACCTAACACCAATGTACAGTGCTTTTACTTTTCATAACTATGCTATAGGGAACATATCTTGTGACACTCTGAACTAAAGTAAGGCCTCTTTAAAATAGTGTACCATGCTAAGACAGGCTTTGTATAAAAAGCAACAACCACAAGAGGACAATACCTTGGAAGCTGGGGCCTCCAGTTCTCATGTGATGAGCAATATCTCCTACAGGTCATTAGGAACCAATTAAGGCAGTCTTGACATTGTTTTCTTCTAACATTCCTTGAAATGAGAAGAGACAGAATATGCGTGGTGGAATTAGAACATGGCTTTGTTATAGGGCTATTTATAACTCAGAATCTTGTCTCACGCTCAATGTTTTGTCAACTCCAATTTCACTGCCATTTTCAGGAACTTTCTGGCAGGTATGTGGACTGACTTTCAGTAACACAGGCATTGACAAGTAATAAAGAGTAACTGCTCTGGAGAAATTGAAATGCTTAGAGGGAGCAGAATTGTAATCTCTTAATATAATTGTAAGAAGCACTGTTATATAGAAAAATAGTAAAGGGATGGTCATGGTATCGCATATCTTTAATCCAAGCTCCAAGGAGGCAGAGGTAGTTGGCTCTCCGTGAGTTTAAGACCAGCATGGTCTACACAGCAAGTTCTAGGACAGATAGAAATACATACAGAAACACACACACACACACACACACACACACACAAGTAAAGGAGTGTGTGCAGTAGTAAGGCTGGAGAGATGGCTTATCAGTTAAAAGTACTGGCTCCTCATGCAGAAGACAAGCATTCCTAGTGCCCAGATGGCAGCTTCACGCACCTATAATTCCTGTTCCAGAGTATCTGTCAACTTCTTCTGATTCCCCAAAGCTCCAGATATGTACAATGTACACACATATACAGGAAAACTTTCATACACATAAAAAGAAATAAATCTTTTATAAAAAGAAACAATAAAATTGATTAACCATATTCTGATTTAAATTCACCAGATTTAGAAATTATGGTAGTATTTACTTTGACCTTGCCAAACTGCTTACAAATATGAGGGAGCTAATGTTAATAGTAATTAATACTAATTCTAGAGAAGTAGCCTAGATTCAGAGACAGGATACTGAGCTACCACTTTTTTTTATAAGAGTATTTTAAAATGTTAATATATCCAGATGTAGTGGTACATGTTATTTAATCATAGTATTTGGGAGGCAGAAGTAAGCTGGTCTCTGAGTTTGCCATCATCCTGATCCTCATAGTGAGTTTCAGGAAAATTCATGTTACAGAGTTACCTTTCTCTTTAAAAAAATCAATCAACCACAAAGACAGTATAGGTTCTTAAAAATATACAAAATTAATTTACTCACAAAAGTTTTGTTTAAAACTACTCAATGGATAAGTATAGTGCAAAGCTTAGGTCTCACAATGCAAACAGAATGACAACTAAATCTGTATATAAAAGCATAAATGGCACAGATGAAGTAGACATTCCTACAACTATCTTAATGTGTTAGAAAAAATGTTCTTGTTCCACAACCTTGTCAGTAAAAAGGAAATATTGATAAAGTGATTTACAGAATTTTAGAACAAAGTTAATATTTATATAGTGTGTGGCTTAATAAAAGAATAAAAAAATAAAACATAATGAATCAGTGATTTCTGACAGTGTTCACAGTTGTAGCAGGTGAGTTCAGTGAAGCCTTGGTTCTGAACATATATTCTAACTTAAACTGCATATGCCATCCACATGCGATATCAAAAATACCATCTGACACGCCTCAATTCAGATGAGAAAGTATTATATAATATGGATTGCTTTATAGTGCATATCAAGTTTTCTGACTCATTGAAAACATTACTAATTAAGGGACACAAAGACTTTTAAGTGCTTTCACACTGCCATTTCTTACCCTGTAAATATTGATTTAGTATATATTTATATTTTTTGTTTTAATGTGTCATTCACAAAATTGTTATTTGAGTTTCATCAAAAAACAGTAAATGAAATTTGGCCTGGGATTAGGACAAAATTTCCAACAATTTCTGAGATGGCCCCAACCATATTTCTGTTATTTTGTACTATGTAACTTGGCAAAGCAGTGAGTATTCTTAAGACTGATGGTTATAAAATCAAAACAATAATCAACTCTGAAAAGCACTGGAGTTATTGTGTTATTCTCCTAATTATATTTCAAAAACAACATAGGGAAGAAAGGTTGAATGGGCCTAAGATTGTAGGTTACAATGTAGTAGTCAAAAGAGGAATTTAAATTATCTCATTCATAGTCAAGAGAAGAGAGGGAAAACCCACTGGGCTTTGTTTGGTTATTTGATCTCAGTTAGCTTTCTTATCTAATATATTATATACTTTCTTATCTAATATATAATATACTTGCATAAGGAATGGGGCTGCCCAGAGTAGACTGAGGTTTCTATGTCAATAAACAATCAAGGAAATTTCCCATAGACATGTCCACAAGCCAACCCGTTCCATATATTTTTTCATTAATATTTTCTTCCCAGGCTATGTCAAGGTTACAGTTAAAGCTGTTATAGTTGTAAGGTATTGGATATTTAGTGAATATTTTATTCTTTATGTAAAAAGCATATCTAACTTTTAATATACAATTTAAAAATATTTAATAAATGATAAAATTAAGTATATAACAAAGACTTGTTAAACATTTTTATGATTTATTATCCAAAGATTTCTAAGGGTCATACACAACTAGGAGCTCTGGTTGGTTGGTATTGTTGCTCTCCCCATGGGCTCCAGCTGTATATGTAGTGGAGGAAACAGAATCTAAGTATAAACAAAAATTTGTATCCTGTCATATGCTAAATAAAATATGGCACTACTTTCTGCCTGTTTTTGAGATATACTTTCACTGTGTTCCCTAGTGATCACTGTGCTTCAAACTAGTGATGAGGCCCCTGATTGACTCTTTATACAGAGTGGTCAACCCTGAAGCCATATACACAGAAACAACAACAAAAAAGATTAATTATGTTGTATTATGTATTTATGCATGTATATATCTGCATTTTTCTACTTACTGGTATGTAGCTGCCATAAAGTAAAACAGGCTATCAATTTGAGAGTGAAATGGGAACATAGATGGATTTAGAGGGGATGGGGGAAATAATGTAATTATATTTTAATTAAAAATATATTAAAAAATAGAAGTACATTTGTGATTTTCTACTTGAATTTTTTCTTATGGTCCTCCTTCTTCACCTGCAGGACATCAAGGGCTCCAGACATTGTATAAATTTCCCTTTAATTTACTATGGTCATAAACTGAAGGAAGGGCCTTCTGGAGACTGCTCCACCTGGGCATCTGTCCCATGTGAAGTCACCAAAGGCAGATGCTGATGTGGATGCCAGGAAGTGCATGCTGACAGGAGCCTGATATAGCTGTCTCCTTAGAGGTCTGCCAGAGCCTGACATATAGAGAGGCAGATGGTCACAGCTAACCATTGAACTGATCATGGGGTTCCCTATGGAGGAGTTAGAGAGAAGACTGAAGGAGTTGAAAGGGGTTTGCAGCCCATGGGGAGAGCAACAATACCAACCAACCAGAGCTCCTAGGGTCTAAACCACCAGCCTGGAGCACATAAGGAGGGATCCATGGCTCCAGCTATATATGTAGTGGAGGATGGCCTTGTTGGGCATAGGTGGGAGAGGAGGTCCTTGGTCCAGTGAAGGCTGGATGCCTTGGTGTGGGGGAATTCGAGGGTGGGGACGTGGGAGTAAGTAGGTGGGTGGGGGCACATACTCATAGAAGCAGAAAGAGGGAGGATGTGATAGGGGTTTTCTAGGTGGGGAGGAAAATGGAGAAAGGGAATAACATCTGAAATGTAAATAAAATATCCAATAAAAATTAATTTAAAAAAAAAAAACAAAACATTACTATGGGAATCAAGAACAACGCTGTATGGATCTGTCCCCAGGTGTGCAGAAAAGCTTCCTGACTTCTTTATAGTTGTGTCTCTATAGCTCTACTGGTTGCTTCTGTGGTGATGAGAATCATATTGAGAAGGGTGTCCTACTCTTTAGCTATTTAGTAATTATTTCGGAATTTTTTATTTTTATCACTTCTAAAGAAAAGGGAAGTAAGAATAACCTAAAGCAGTTCAGTATACTAGTCAGATCTGATCCTTGAAGGGCTTAATGACACTAAGCTATACTGAATTTCTACTCATCATTGATTAGTTGATAATATTCTCATGGAATTGTTCTTTATGTGAAAGGGATGTCTGTCCCTGTGTCAGTATTTTTTGCCTCACCACCTATTTTAGTCCATCTCTGTGCCCTTCCCCCACGCTGCCAACCTGTCCAGGTTGAACAGGCCAGAACATGCTGTTTACCACTAGAGGTAACAAAGGACCTGGGAAGCTGGAGACCTGCAGTCTGCCACAGGAGTTGAGCTGAATGGATTGCCTGCTGAGCTTGCTGGCTACACCTCTGGCCCGAGATTAAGGATGCACACCCCTCATCCACGCTGCTGCTGAGCTATCCTTGACACCTCCCAGACTGCTATCTCCTTGCCCAACCTCTGGGCTGAACTGAGAAGAGACTGGGGGGTGGAGCTTCCCCTTTATATGTGAAAGCAAATTATTAAACGATGGGCCTTGATCAGAGAACTTTGTCTTGGCCTCATCTGTTCCCGCCGATGTTTCCCTGTTCTCAGCTTCTCTTTCAGGTGAACCTGTTCAGCTGTTGCTGCAGGTGGCAACACATCTCAGCTATGTAGTCGATTATGAAGTCACCAGAATTTAGTCTGCATAACTACTGCTTAAGATGACTATTGACAAATAAATGAAAAACTTAAGTACAAAGAGATATTTGAATTATGTAGATACTGAAAAAATCTTTCTGTATGAAAAGACTGAGAACCTCAAATGTAAAATACCTTAAACTTAATTTATACTTTTAACGATAAAAATACATCTTTAATATAATTCTCTTTTTCAAATATTTATTTTTCAAATGTGGGAAGAGAACATTTTTATTGTATTGTAAGACATAATATGGCTGAGGAATCATGCAGCTTTCGAAATAATACTTAAATGAAATAAAAATGCAAAACAATTTAAGTTATCTCTTGAAGTCAAGCAGAATGACATATTAAGGGTTCAAAATAAAATTTTAATTGCCTAACCGAAAGCCTCAATAACATCCCATTAAAAAGACATGTGAAAGTTAACAGCCTATATCAGCATTTTCTGAGTTAAAAAAAAAAAAAGAAAAAACAATACAAGAACATCAAAAGGCCTCACTATGGAGGAGGGGATAATTCCTGTAACACCAACATCCAGTTTAGACTTTAATTGCTTGTATTTTCAGCTCCATGAACAGGTCAGGTAAGAGGGGGGTGGATCATGTGACTTTGTCCTTGATGTGACTTTTTACTTTAAACAGTGTTTTACTGTACTTCTGCTAGTTTAGTGCGGAAGGAGAACAAAATACACTGCAGATTTCTAAGTGGGGCATAAATACAATTCCTAGATTCAAATGAGAAATTGTCAGTTAACCATCTGATCTTTTTTTTTTTTTTCCTGCAGGTGACAAGATAAAACTGCCATCCAAATTTTACTCTGCCTCTTTAAGAACATTTTAGAATTGAAATAAATTGAGAGTTAGTTTTTATTCATGAGTATTGAAAGAAAGCTAATAAATTCACCCTTATCTTCCAAAAGCAGGCAGGAGAGCATGGTTTTAATACTAACTTTCCATTTTTACATTTATCACACATTAAATAATTATGGTTTGGGACATAATTCTTTTCAATACTTAAACCTCTTTAGAGCCCTATAATGCTTTGAGCTTGCTTTGAAGTCAAGAAAGCTCAGGATATAGTTAAGTTGCTTACAAAGTACTATGTAGGTGTCAAATCAGAATAAAACCACAGAAAGAGAAGAATAAATAATAGGGAATAGTAATTGTGTTTTGAAAGGTTACCAGACTGTCATGTTTAGACAGCTCATGGGCAGCTGAGTTTGTATTTGTGCGATTTAGTGACAGGAGGGATCATGGGACATTCCTAGTGGCTCTGCTACATTTCCCTTCTATTATTTTTCTTATTTTAGGACTTTGATTTTGTCTTTAAAAATACATGGGATGCCCAATTCAGGGCAAACTGGTTCACCCTCTTTTGTCTTCTATTGAAATAGCTGTAATTTACAGCCGCTGCAGATAGGTCAGTTTGTTTTGTATGTGATATTCAGGAAATTCTCTTAATGTTTCAGAACTGGAAGTTTCAAGGCATCACTGTTCACCTAAGAGTTAACCTAAGAGTGAAACCCCACCTGTTTCTGGCACTAAAAATGTCTTTGAAATTCTTTGCCCATCTCTCCTTATCTTTAGCCTATCCCTTGGAAATGTCAGTTCTGCAACCCTTGCAAACCACTCTCGAATCTAAAAAAGATTGACAATGTGTCTTTCTTATTAAAATTGAGATTAGTGCAGTTCTTAGCACAATACCAAAAACTGATTAGATTTTTCCTGATACACAAGACATCTGCAGTAGCAGTTGCTGGAAATCTTTCACATCTGGAATAAATGTTGGCTACTCTGTTTTTTCTTCTGTCACTGGCATTGATATGTCACATCCATGTTTTGTATATATTAGGCAGCATAATACTTTATCTAATGTCAAAATAAACTTCAAAGTAGGTCACATAATATTTATATAACAGATGTGAGACATACAGTAGACTTGAAGATACTCTAACATCTAGGCTGAAACTTTCAACTTTTTATATCTGTTTACCTTGTCTAATGTTTATACATTGGTTACTACTAAAAATGTCTCACAAAATTAGCTTAGTCTATGTACACTGATCAAATCATTTATTTGTCATAAATTTTTGTAGTAAATTAAATATTTCAAGTAGCTGTTGCTCCAATGGAAGAAAGAATAAACTCCCCATCCAAAGTTTGGTCAGGATGTAGATTCAGAAACCATGTGTGTAAACTGTGATTGGATGAGTGGTATGATACTAACCTGAAATAGTTCTGGACAAAGGAACATGGGATGATTTGTGAGAAAGGATGGGTACATGGCTTTAATTTTTATTGTTATTATGCAATATTAGGGTTCCCTGGTCAGGCAGGGACCTCCAAAGTTTAAGCTTTCACCTGGGGTTTAAGGAAGCAAACAAGCAGGGTTTTTTTTGTTTGTTTGTTTGTTTGTTTGTTTTTGTTTTTTTTTTTCCATCTGCCCTGATTTAGGGCAAGAAGAAAAAAAAAATGAGAGTTGGGAGTCAAAATATTTCATCAGTCAAACATCAGAAAATAAATTCAGATGTTTTAATTGACTATAAAATTACCTTCAAAAATGAATCCACTGATCACATCTCTCATTCCTATGTGCTCTGTCACAGTTTGGTATTTAATACTTGCCTTGACTTTCCTGGGACTGGCCATCAGTGACTGACATGTAAATATGTCTCTGTTTCTTGTTTGCTTCTGCCAGCTAAAGTTGTAACTTCCCAGAACTAAGTGATGCCTACCAGTTTAATTTACTGGGGTATACTTATCATCTAGACTATAGAGGAAACAAGAATTAAACTATACACTAGATTACAAACAAGTTCAGTGAGGGCAAGACAATGAGCATTTCTGTCAGTTTATCCTAATAACAGAAGATTATTTGTAAGGATGCCCAGAATTCATTTTTCCAGTTACACTAATATAGTAAGTATGCCAGCTTCTCCTATATATTTTACTTTTTAAAAAAAGAGACCAAGCCTATCTTTCATGAAATTTTGGCTCTTTTAAATTCTGAAGCATAGCAAAAACATATTTATCCTCATTGATTTGTTTAAAGATTTAAGTGGGATGGTGTTTTAGCTAGAATTTCTATTGCTATGACAAAACCACAACCATAGAGCAATGTGGGCACAAAAAGGTTTATTTTATCTTCTACTTCAAGGTAACTTTCCATCGCAGAGGGCAGCCCAGGCAGGAACTCAAAGCAGGGCAGGAACTGGAGGTAAGAACTGATGCAAAGTCTACCCAGAAGTGCTGCTTACTGGCTTGCTCAGTTTGTTTTCTTGTGTATCTCCAGGACCACCTACCCAAAGGGTTGGGTACCCCACCTACAATAAGTTGGGCTCTCTTACATCAGTCCCTAATTGAAAAAAATGTTCCACAGGCTGAGACTTGCCAGCAGGCCAATCTGGTGGCGATATTTTACCAATTGTAATTGGTAAAATTACAATGGTATTTTCTTCCATGACAACTCTAGCTTTGCCAAGGTGACATAAACCTACCAGCACAGATGGCAACTCTATTGAATTATTAAAATACTGGAATTTATTTGATGACAAAACAGTGCTAAAATTGTGTGAAAAATAAAAGTTTTAGAGGTATAACTTTCTTTGTTTACAGAAAGCATCAGTAATGTCATAGAAAATGAAGTAAAATTTAAAGTCAATCATAAGCTACTGAGGAACACAATTGATTTGAGAAAGAAATCTAATGAGTAATAGTCAGGGGAAGTGTGTTATGCATTTGTAATTAGTCAAAATGTCTCACCAACATAAATAAATAAATGAATAAATATGTGTAGAAAGAGACAAATAAATAAATGAATAAATAAATAATAGCATGGGTAAATTGTATACTGCCCCTTGCCCCAGTCTAAACTACAGGAGAACACAGAAGTGGTGTCTTGAAACTAAACAATACTTTTGAAACATTAACTATTCCAACAATTATGCTGGTTATTTTTAGATCTTCTTAAACATTTGCTCTACTCTAAAATTTTTTAAACTGTTATTGTAAAAGCATGTGATCTTCAGCAGCTGTGCCATTATACAGCTGCCAAACGCTCTGCCGATGGGAATGCTGTACAGTTTGGGAAAGGTGGTTCACCCAAAGTTCATTTTTGTGTCCAAGCCGTGTTAGATTGTTTTTCAAAGGCTTCTTGCCTTCTGATAACTAGAAAATGTGAAAGGCTGAAGGATATTCAGACAGTCTGTTGTTCCCTCTTAGGAAACAGAGTAGGAGAAAGGAAAGAAGGATAAAATGGTTGATGAATTACTTTTCTGCCACTTCTGATTGAGAAAAACAAAAACAAACAACCTAAAAAAAATCCCTTTTAATAGAATATTTCTAGACAGATGTCTCCAACCTTTAAGGAAATAGATTAGTCTTATTAGATAAGGGGTTGAAAATATGCTTGTGATAAATATTGTTTCCTTCTCACCTGGGGGAAAACTTCAAGTTATTTTAACTAGCAAACAAGGCCAATAACATTATATAAGGTAAACATTTTAGTATGGTATGTTCATCATCTCAATGTCTGAAACCCTTCATTGATGAATATCCATGTTTTTTTGAAATTTATATAGTCGACTTACTATTGTTATTTTCATGATTTATTTTATTATTTATTAATATTTGTGTGTATGTGCACAAATGTGACTGTACCCATGGAGACCAGAAGTGGGAACCAGAGTCTCTATAGCTGAAATTACATGTTGTTGTGCCCAACATGTGTGCTAAGACCTGAGCTGGGGTCCTTTGAAAGAAGAGGAGGTTTTCTTAACTGGTGAACCTTTCCTCCTATCCCTTAAAAATAATTGGAGTGTTACAATCAAAATCTTTTTTTTTTTTGAATGACATAAAAGTTCATTGAAATGTCCTCATTTTGTTTATTCATACATATTTGCAAATCATGACAGTGTTTATCATAAAACTCTATAAATATAAAATATTGAAGACCTGTAATTAATAAATTTGAGCATCCCCAGGTGGAGCAATCTCTGGATAGCCTTTCCTTCACTCTTGGCTCCACACTGTGTCTCCATATTTGATCCCATGAGTATTTTGTTCCCTTTTATAAGGAAGGACCGAGGTACCCAAATGCTGGTCTTCCTTATTCTTGAGCCTCATGTGGTCTGTGAATTGTATCTTGGGTATTCCGAGCTTTTGGGCTACTATACACTTATCAGTGAGTGCATACCATGTGTGTTCTTTTGTGACTGGGTTACCTCACTCAGGATGATATTTTCTAGTTCCATCCATTTGCCCAAGAATTTCTTGAATTCATTGTTTTTAATAGCTAAGTAGTACTCCATTGTGTAAATGTGCCATATTTTCTGTACTCACTCCTCTGGGTTCTTTCCAGCTTCTGGCTATTATAAATAAGGCTGCTATGAACATAGTGGAGCATGTGTCCTTGTTATATGTTGGAGCATCTTCTGGGTATATGCCCAGGAGTGGTATAGCTGGATTCTAAAATAATGCTATGTCTTAATTACAGCTAGTTATAATTATTGCCATATGAGCAGTGACAAAGGTGTGCTATATAAATAGTAACAGCTTATAATTTGTATGTCAGAATGAGTATGTTAGTTTAAGTAGTTGCAGCTTCTGATTCAAGGATAAAAGAAATGTTTCAGCATGAACACAAATGTTTATATGTACGTATTTTGCTATTCTCCTGTAGATTTACCAGTTGCAAGGACTGAAATTGTGACTTACGTTACTTTTGCTATATCTGTGTTTTGAGCTGGCTGGAACATTTTCAGGAACATTATTCTCACTCCTGGTTTTCAGTTCCTGTGCTGGTAATAAAACTCCTGAAGTTCAGAGAATAATGGCATCCTCCCCACTCCCAGAACTACTTTATGACCTTTTGTGTTATTGCTCAGCTCCTGTCACTAAAACATAGAGAGGCCACATTATAAGTGACTGATAGCATTCCTCAAAACTCCACACAATTTAGGACTAATTTCCTATAGATATTTATGTTATAACACGAACCACTTTAGTTTGACTGAGAAAAGAGTGGGGAAAGGTACGCTTTTATTGTTTTGGTATAATGGAGATATATCTATGTAAATAACAAAGCTCTTCAGGGATACCTAACCTATGGAATCTCTTGCTTCATAAGATTTCCACACAACTGTAACAGACTAGCATGGTATGAAACGATTTGCATTTAAACGTGATAATCAGGAAAAAAAGACTTTTTTTTTTAAAAATAGAAAGCTCAGATCAAGAATAAATTGTACATGCAAATGTGCTGATTTGCATGCAGAGAATGGATTCTAACAGTAGGGCAACTGAAGAAATTAAGGCTAACGCTTTTCCTGAGTGCCCAGTAATGTTGAATTACAATTGAATACCTATAGAAATAAGTGTGACATCCAAATGGATACTAAATGAATATATTATGCTCTGTGATGTTTCACTGAATTCTAAATGAGTTCAGAAGGATGGAATACCAAGAGGTGCTGAAGTACTTCAGACACACTCAGTCAAATGCATGTGGTTAAATAAAACTCTGTGGAATGTTCCCTACATAAAATGAGTTTTTCCTATTCAGAAGGAAAGTAGAGCAATTTATTTTTTTCCTCAGACAGTCTCATCACAAGTAGGAGTTTACTTTAATAAACTGGGTTTGGCTTTTAGGGAAACTCTGGCAATTTGAAAGTTACTTTGTAATTCTTTTGAGCCCTAATATACTAGACTTGCAATCTTGCTTTTATTGTGCCCCTCAGCATTAGGAAGCAGTACTATCTGTTTAATCCGAGGTCTAGTGACCTGCATAAGAAGAGTAAAATCAAGAAGCCCATGCCACTGACTGACCTTGACAATGGAGGGATTCTGATGCTGTGGTTAGTCAAAAGGCTCCTGTTAGTATTATTACTTTTAAAACTGTATTTATAAAAAAATGACTCCGCATTGGCTTCTAAGTTTTTGTTCCTTCTTGAACAGTTTACTCTGGACGTTCTTCTACTGTGGAGTGTGAAAACATAATGTAGTGACATGTCAGGCTTCGTGGTACATTATTTCACGATGCTTCTGCAAACTAGATCTGTTCATCCACCATGTTACCCACGTGTGCAGCTTTCCTTCATTTTATAAGGTGTTTTTTCTGGCAATGATAGCAAAGCTTTCAAGAATCAGTGTGCATAGTTGCTCCTTTCTCTTCCAGAACTATTTTTTGACCCTTTGTCTTATCTACTCAGCTCCTTTACTACAATTCAGAAATATTTAGGTTGTACGAGGTATGATATTCTTTAAAACTTACTGGCTAGTGATTAAAAGTTGCACCAAGCATGACACACTGCTGAGAGGTTGATTTTAGTCAAATAGTGTTTGCAGCAACATGAAATGGGTGCAGACCTATGGACATGGAGAACTATTGAAACAGCAAATGCTGGGTTGGAAGAAGGAGCTAAGAGCAGAGGTGGAGGAACACAGGTTGTCTGTGTTTGCTGACCTTAAAGAAAAACAACTTTCTCTCATCTCTGTGACAGGAAATAGTTTTACAACTCGGGCCAAAGCACTAGTCCACTGTGGTCATGGTCCTATCTCCCCTTATAGAATAAGAGTTCAGAATGATCTCTTCCTTGATGAACTCATTTCAAAAGATGACTTCTGGGCCCTTGAGAATGAGTTTTCTGGGTCATAAACCCTATTATAGCTTGAAAAACCTTATCAAAGAGGCAAAGACAATCTTGACAACTAATGTTCTCAAGTAAATGTTCTAAGTAAATGTGCGTTGGGGATCTAGGGTCCAGGGTCAAGTCAAGCTGAAGTCAGTGTCAAGAACTTCTGGGTCACTGGCCATACAACTGATTTCCCTTCGGACTAAGCTAACCCAGGGAAACTTTATAATGAGAAGTTCTTCTTGAACCATCTCACCAGTGATTTACTTGCATTTCCCCCATTTCTCTAGCTTGGCATATGAGATTTTGGCTAGCTTGAAAGCCAAATTCTTTTTTTTTTTTTTTTTTTTTTTTTTTTTTTTTGTCACTTTTATTTCTAAAATATTAAGTGCTACATCTGTAGCTGTCATTGTGGTATCTTCCACATTCACTTGAACTCAGAGGCATTGGGAAAGTAGGTTCCTAAAGCCCCGTGCTTTTATTTGATGGGTACTTAAATGATATTAGAAGAAAGAAAAAAAAAAACAAGAACCTTCCCATTGTTTGATGTATCTAATAGCATAGTAGAAGTAAAGTTTACCTGTAATGTTCCTGTGTGTATTTGGTTTAGATGCTTGGGCCAAAAGGTTAGGATCATTTGCTTACTAACATAAGCATTGCTACTTTGTGAAGCCCATGTTTAAGAACACATCCTAATTACTTGGTCTTTAGATTTTATAACATTGTTTTCATTCACTGGACTTTAATGTTCCCAATAGCTAAATTCAAGTAACATTAGTCTACTGTAACATATGCACCTGAATATTTATTTATAATTACCTAGCAGGTGATGGCTATGATGACTTTGTGAATTGTAGGGAGAAGAAGAGGCAAAGATGTAAATTACTATCATTCAAATTTATTTTTTTCTAGATTTAACTTGTTTATTTATTGAAGTAGTGAGGATCAAACCCAGAGTTTCACACATGCTAGAGAAGCACCCTACCATGGATGCTACATCCTTAGACTCATTTTTATTATTTTTCATAGAGAGACAAATATATATATATATATATATATATATATATAATGTATATGTATATATAATCTTTAATAAAATAATTTTAAGTTCATATGAATAAATTTATAGACATATTTAACAGATGTGTTAGTACTCAGCACCAATCCTTTTAGGTTTTTGGAGAATGTGATAGATTATCATTGACTATAGTTGCTATACTGTAGAAAACCTGATACATTACTTGAGAAAAGTATAATTACTTGGGTACAATACATGAATTCTTTTCTTTCTAATTTTTTTTTTTTAATTTATATGAGTTTACTGTAGCTATCTTCAGAAACAGCAGAAGAGGGCATCAGATCCCATTACAGATGGTTGTGAAGCCACCATGTGGTTGCTGGGAATTGAACTCAGGACCTCTGGAAGGGCAGTCAGTGCTCTTAACTACTGAGCCACCTCTCTAGCCCAATACATAAATTCTTAATAGCAATTATTTACAGTGATATATAATAACCATCTGATCTATCTGCAAGCATAAATGTGCTATAATGCAGGCATTTGGACATTAGTTGGGGGACATTATTGTCTTCATATACCTGCTAAATGTTCTATGAAAACGTTTATCTTGTACGTGGCTGCTAATTTTCTCTTTAAATTCATAACCATTCATTTAATTTTTATGATATTATAATTTAATTATAATACACAATACCACATGTATGATATTAAATAAACATCTGAATTAGCTTAAATATTTATGCATTGTACAAATGAGTGGTTCTTTTAAGCTATAAACATTGCTTGCTATTAATAACTTTTTTTCAATTGCCCTTATAGCAAAGAATGGTA
Organism: Arvicanthis niloticus; assembly: GCF_011762505.2. Lineage (NCBI taxonomy): Eukaryota > Metazoa > Chordata > Mammalia > Rodentia > Muridae > Arvicanthis > Arvicanthis niloticus. The sequence goes on from NC_047667.1 coordinate 32,475,580, forward strand.
ATGTAGGCTTGATAAAAAAAAAGAAAGAAAAAACTTTTCTATATACCAGGTAAAATGATAGCATCCTTAAATTATGACAACTATAAGGAAAAACTTTTTTTGACAAGCATAGTGTGTAATTTCATATTCTGAATCCCAAGTTCTAGAAATTATAAAGTAAGTATAAATTATGAAGTAACTATATATGAAGTAAGTATATTTCAAAACTGAGTTTCAAGACATGGCAATGAGAACCAACTGCTTAGCATCTAGAAAATTTTAGTCATGGTGGAGATTTCATTTGACTGAAACCTGATTTTTTGCTAATTAGAAGTAGCTTTATTTGTTGCAGATTACTTTTAAAATGAAATACATAAAATTTTTACTATCTAAAAGAAGAATATAGGAGTGTAGTAACGCTAGAGTTTAGAAGAAAATTAAGGGTTTTACAGAAGTCTATAACCTCTCAAATATTGTTTCTTTCTAGATGCCCAATGTTCTAAATATTTACTCTTCATCTGTCACCATTCTGATTGATGTAAGAAGGAATCTCATGGTCATTTTGATTTGCATTTTCCTGATGACTAAGTACTTTGACAATTTCTTTTTTTATTTACTATTAAATTTTAATTTCTTATCCTTTTTTGTAGTCCTGCTTCTCGGCCACTCATGATTCCTCTGTTGAGAATTCTGCTTTTTAGCTCTTACTTCATTTTTTAAATTAGGTTATACGATTTTTGATGTCTAATTTCTTGAATTCTTATATGTTTTAGATATTAGACCTCTGTCGAACATAGGGTTTGTGAAGATTTTTTTTTTCCAATTTGTAGGCTGCCCATTTCTCCTAATGACAATGTCATTTGCCTTACAGAAGCTTTTTAGTTTTATTTTCTCCTAATGACCGTGTCACTTGCCTTACAGAAGCTTTTTAGTTTTATGAGGTCCCATTTATCAATTGTTGATCTTAGAGCCTGAGCCACTGGTGTTTTGTTCAGGAAGTTGTCTCCTGTTCCAATGAGTTCAAGGCTATTTTCCACTTTCTCCTCTATTAGCTTTAGTATATCCAGTTTTATGTTGAGGTCTTTGATACATTTGGACTTGAGTTTGGTGCAGGTTGATAAATATGGATCTGTTTACATTCTTCTACATGCAGACATCCAGTTAGACCAGCACTATTTTTTGAAGATTTTTCTTCAATTGTATGTTTGGATTTGTTTGTTAAAAATCTAGTGTCTATAGGTATGTCTGTTTATGTATGTGTCTTTGATTGGATTACACTGATCAACCTGTTTGTTTCTATAGCAATATTATCCAGGTTTGTTATTATTGCTCTGTAGTACAACTTGAAATCAGAGATGGTGATACCCCCAGAGGTTCTTTTACTGTACAGGATTGTCTTAGATATCCTGGTTTTTTTTTTTTTTCCCATATGAAATTGAGAATTGTTCTTCAAGGTCTGTAAAGAGTTGTGCTGGAATTTTCATGGGAATTTCATTGAATTTTTAGATTGCTTTTGGTAAGATGACCATTATTACTATGTTAATTCTACCAATATATCAGCGAGAAGATCTTTTCATATTCTGCTATCTTCTTCAATTTCTATCTCTAGAGATTTGAAGTTCTTGTCATAGAGGACTTTCAGTTTTTTGTTAGAGTTACAAGTTATTTCATAGTATATCTGGCTATTGTGAAGTGTGTTGTTTCTCTGATTTCTTTATCAGCCCATTTTTCATTTGTATAAAGGAGGGTACTGATTTTATTTTTATATCCAGTCACTTTGCTGAAGTCGTTTATCTGTTTTAGGAGTTCTTTGGTAGAAGTTTGGGAGTCACTTATGTATACTCTCATATCATTTGCAAATAGGGTTACTTTGACTACCTTCTTTCTAATTTGTATCCCCTTGATTTCTGTTAGTTGCTTTATTGCTTTAGCTAGAACTTCAAGTACTATATTGAAGTGATACAAAAAAAGTAGACAGTCTTGCTTTGTTCATAATTATAGTGAAATTACTTTAAGTTTCTCTCCATTTAATTTGATTCTACCTATTGGCTTGCTCTATATTGCTTTTATTATGTTTAAGTATGTGCCTTGTATCTCTAATATCTCTAAGACTTTTAACATGAAGGGGTGTTGGAAATTGCCAAAGGTCTTTTCAGTATCTAATGAGATGATCATATGGTCTTTCTGCTTTAATTTTTTTAAAATATGGTATATTACATTGATTGTTTCTCATATACTGAACCATCCCTGCACCCTGGTATGAAGCCTACTAGATCAAGGTAAATGATGTCTTTGATGTGTTCTTGGATTCAGTTTGTAAGTATTTTGTTATAATCCAGACACAAAAGAATACACATTGTATGTACTCATTAATAAGTGGATACTAGCCCAAAGCTCACAATGCCCATGATAGAGCCTACAGACCATATGGAGTATAGAAGGAAGGAAGACCAGGGGGTGGATGCTTTAGTCCTGCATTGGAAAGGGGGAAAACAGGACTATTGTGGAAGGTGGAAGGAGAGGGGGACAAGGGAGGGAGAAAGGACAGGGAGAAACTAAGGGAGGCAGTATTAGAATCTGGAAAAGTGAGAGAGATACGAAGGGTCAAGAAACTGAACAAAAATAAGTAGCAGGAGAGATGAGAAACTGGAGATAGCCACTAGTGGGTTCCAGACACCAGAGAAATGTGAGGCTCTTAGGACCTATCAGGATTGACATTAGCCGTAATGTACAGAGAAGGGGGGAGATAGAAGTTGTGAAGACCACCTCCAGTAGATAGACATAGTCTCTGGTCAAGGGATGGGGTCATCTACCAACCTCAAAGTTTTTTAATCCAGAAATGTTCCTATTCAAAGGAAGAATGGGGATAAAAATGTAACAGAGACTGAAGGAAAGGCCAAATGAGGATGGCCCCATCTAGGGATGCATCATGTCTGCAGACACCAAAACCAACATTGTTGCCATGGTCAAGAGATACTTGCTTACAGGAACATAGTATTGAGGTTCCTTGGGAGGTCCGGCCAGCAACTGACCAGTGCAGATGAGAATGCTTGGAGTCAACCATCAGACTGAACTCAGGGAACCTGGTGAGGGAGCTGGCAGAAGAACTGGAGGAACAGAGGGAGATTACAATCCCATTGGAAGAACCACATATGCTGGTCTGACCACCCAGTTCTCCCAAAGTCTAGACCACAAATCAAGGAGTGTACCTGGATGGATTCATGGCTATAGATACATATGTAGCAGAGGATGGCCTTTCCTGAGAGCAGTTGGAAAGGAGGCCCTTGGTCCCGGGGAGGTTTGATGCCCCAGAATAGGGGGATGTTTGAGCAGTGGGGCAGAACAGTGGGGGTGGGTGGGGGAACACTTTCATACAGGCAAAGGAGAGGGGGGAAGATGTGGGATGGGGGGTTGATGGAGGGGTAACCAGGAAGTGGGATATCAAGGGATAGGGGGTTTGTAGAGGGGATAACTGGGAAGTGGGATATCATTTGAGATGTAAATGAATGGAATGATTAATAAAAAATATTTTGTTGAGTATTTTGCATCAATGTTCATAAGAAAAACTGTTTTAAAATTCTCTTCCTCTACAGAGTCTTTGTATGGTGTAGGTACCAGGGTGACTGCGGCCTCATATAACGAGTTAGGGAATGTTTCTTCTGTTTCTATTTTGTGGAATTATTTGAGTAATATTGATATTACTTTGCAGTAAAACCATCTTTTAGAGGATGTACTCAACTCTTTGTTGTTGTTGTCTTTGTTTGTTTTTGTTGGTTTCTGACATGTCATCCTAAGAGGTGTTAATATTTTATTGCAGTGTGGTCATGAATTTTCTCAACATGAGTAGAGTATTTTAAAGCATCTCTTCTGATGAATATTGGCCACTTATGTAGCTTTGGCATGATAACAATCTACCATTTGAACATATATGTCAAAATTTATTTCTGAGTACTCTACTTGGAGTATATTGTGTGTTCTTTTTTTACAACATTGCTTGATTAGTGTCCTGCTGACTTCATTCCGTTGTATGAAAGATTTTGCTGACTTTGTCCCATTTTTTTTTTTCTCTGAAAACTGCACACAAGTTGTTGTACTTCTTACTAAGGTTACTTGGCTTAAGACAACATGTGTAAAACATCCTGATCCCAACTTTCCTATCTTCTGAATCTTCTTATCCTCTTCTCTTTCTGCTTAGGATCCTGTCACTGAATAATGACTTGCTGGTTCATTAATTTCATAGTATTTTTTATTCAAGTATTTTCTTAGTTTGAGTTTTACCACTGTGAAGAGACACTATGACCAAGGTAACTCTTATAAGAACAAAATTTAACTGGGGCTGGCATATAGGTTCAGAGTTTCAGTCTATTATCATCAAGGCAGGAGCATGGCAGCACCCTGCAAGCATGGCACAAGAGGAGCTGAGAGGTCAACATCTTGTTACAAAGGCATACAGGAAAAGACTACTTCTAGGCAGCTTGGATAAAGGTCTTAAAGCTCATGCCCACAGTGAGACACAACCTTCAACAAGCCTACCCCTACTCCAACCAGTCCACACCTCCAAATAGTGCCACTCTAGGCCAATCATGTCAAAACACCAGAAGTTTTTGAACTTTGGACACGTTTATTCCATTACCTTCTCTTCCTTTTCCACTAGTATCCTACCTTTCTGTACTTCTCTTTTCTCTTTTCTCCATACATATTTAGGTTCCACTTGTGAGAGGAGCAAATAAAGCGAGCCTTCATGATTTTGAATTGTTTCAGCCACTATGGTGATCATAATTATATCTATTTGCCTGAAAATTGCACATTTTAGGGAAAGCTTGCAGTTTCTCATTTTTGAGGGTGATGTTAGCTGTAGGATTTTGATATATGGCATATAATATGTTAAAGTAATTTTCTTTTGTACTTTCCTGCTGGGAATTTTTTAATCTTTAAAATGTATTTATGGTTAGAAAGCACTTTGTCTAAAGGAATAAGGTGATTTTTCTTTTGGTCTTTTATTCTGTTATTGATTAACTTTTACTTATTTTTTATCCTTGAGTATCAGATATGCTGCTGCTGAATCTGGAGATTATATATATATATATATATATATATATATATATATATATATATATGTGTGTGTGTGTGTGTGTGTGTGTGTGTGTGTGTGTGTAATTTTATAGTTGTTTTACTTACATATATCATGAATATATACCTATGTTTTTTGTAGCATACATTTTTTAAGTTTAAAAAGTCTTTTTTCTTGCAGTATACTCCTTCCCAAATCTTTTCAGAACTCAACCACATTCACTCTGATCCAAATAACCACATCTCTTTTCTCTCTGACTCTCACTAGAAAACACATGTATATATATAAATAATAAAATAAAATAAGATAAAATAAAAACAAACAAGAAGAGCAAAATCAAGCAGAATGAAAAAGGGCCAAAAAAGGGAGATACAAGAAATACATAGATGTAGACACATACATATATTTGTACACATAGAAATTCCATAAACACACAAGATGAGAAACTATATCATATACAAAAATTATCTGTAAACTTAAAATTTAAGATGCCCTGAAAATGCTTTTGAGTTCGCTTTGTGTTGTCCATCTAATGATGGACTTGGGACTGACAGAGGTTTGTATACCTACAGCGAGACTATGTTGAAGAAAACTAACTTTTCCTTTGGAGATAGCTTCTGAGTTAGGCTTGTGTTCTCTTCTCTCATCACTAGGACGTCATCTGACACAGACCAAATCACACTCTGTACATGCTACTATGGTCTGTGAGTTCATCTGTGCATTAGTCCTGCTATGTTTAAAAGGTCTTGTTACCTTGGCATCCTCCATCCTTTCTGGCTCTTACAGTTCTTCCTCCTTGCACTTCCACAGTTCCCTAAAGCCAGAGGAAGAGAGGTATTTGATGAAGACCTCCCTTTTAGGACTGAGTGTTACAATGTTTCTTACTCTCTGCATAATGTCTGGTTGTAGGTCTCTGTATTTGTTCTTGCCTATGGCAAGAGAAGATTCTCTGATGATGGTTGATAAAGACACTGAAACAGGCAGGCCATAGACACCTGCTTGTTGCTATGCCAGGCATCACAGTTGGAGGATGTCACTCAGGGGTCTGCCAGCTTTGTGACAAGCCTGCAGTGGAAACCACCACAATGTGTGAGTGTGTGGTGGTTAGATGGGAGAGAAAGGAAAGTGAAGATGCTTGAGCATTATGAAGAGCCCACCACTCATCTGCCATGGGGTGGTATCTGTGCTGAGGAAATATTCGTATCCTCATGCTGCCTCTGACAATCAGGAAAGCTGCTCACCGGGTCATGAGCACAGGAGAGTTATTCCTACCACTCACCAGCTGCATCACTCAGAAGAACATGCCCTGCATTTTATCTGGACAGCACCATGGAGCTGGCCCTGATGGCAGGGGTATGGGTGAGCCTCCTTTGAGGGTGAGAGCATGGGGGAGCTTGCCCCTTTACTCCCCTTGCCTGCCATGAAGTGGGTTGGGTTATGGTGTAATGCCCATAACTTGCTTGCCCCTTGCTATCTTTGGTAGTCTGGGGAGCTGGTCCTGAGGACATGAGAGTGATAGAGATAGTCCAGCCCCTCCACTCGCTGTGGCACTCAGGAAAGTGGGCCCTGGACATTACTTGGGCAACACAGTGGAACTGGTCATGATAGTGAAGGCACAGGTGAGTCAGTCCTAAGAGTGTGAAAAAGTGAGAACTGGCTCTGGAGGCCTGGGTACAGGTGAGAATAAGCTGGCCCTAGGGCATGAAAACAGGAGAGCTGCCCCTGCCTGTCTCCTGCCAATAGTGGTATTGGGTGATCTTGCTGGAGCTGTGCTGGAGAGCTCACCCTGGTTGTCTAGATAAGGGAGAGCTGGTGAGACACCCAGGCTCAGTTCCAGGGCTCTGAGTTCACCTACCCCCAAATCTGTAACATTTCCTAATGGTTGGGACTCATCAAAGGGCCAATCCTGCTGATCCAAAGCTAAAAGGTCTCTATGACACAAGACAGCAGTGAGTCCTAGTGAGGATCCAATATTTATTGTATCTCAGAAACCAGAGATCTTGAACCAGACAAATGACTCATTACAATAAACATTTGTTTCATTTCCTGCCCCACTAGTCTTCCTACATTCCTGGAGGCCTGCAGTCACCATGGGCAAACAGGTCTGCCACCGCTTCAAGCCCTTGCCTGCTTGCTGTATTTGCCTAAAACAAACTCATCAGCTTTAAATGGTTCTTTGCCCACCAGCACTAGCAGCTCCTGGACACACTGGTACTAGTTACTCTAGAGGCAAGGGTAGCACCTGAAAGCTTAGAGGTCAAACAGTCCACAAAAAATCCCAGGGGAGACACCATACTTGATCTGAAGAACACCAAGTAAATTAGACCAGAAAAGAAAAATCTTCTTGTCACATAATAATTAAAACACTATATGTACAGAACAAAGAAAGGACATTAAAAGCTGTGAGAAAAAAAAACCTAATAACATGTAAAGACAGACCTATTAGAATTATACCCAACTTCTCAACAGAGACTCTAAAAGCCAGAAGAGCACTGACAGATGTTTTTCTGTCTGTAAGAGACCAGAGATGCCAGCACAGACTACTATACCCAGCAAAACTTTCAATCACCATAAATGGAGAAAGCATGATATTTCATGACAAAACCAAATTGACACAGTATCAATACATAAATCCAGCTCTACAGAAGATTATCTATTCCCAAGAAAACACAGAAATTAAATAACTACACACCAGCAAAATCTAAAGAAGGTAAACATACACACATACACACACACACACACACACACACAGAGAGAGAGAGAGAGAGAGAGAGAGAGAGAGAGAGAGAGAGAGAGAGAGAGACTACCACCACCACCATAAAAATAAGAGGAATTAACAATCATTGGTCATTTATATCTGTTAACATCAATGGACTCATTTCTCCATTAAAAAAACACAGGCTAACAGAATGGTTGTGAACTGCTACATTCAAGCAACACACCTCCGCAACAAAATTAGATATTACCTTGGTGTAAAGGGCTGGAAAAATATTTTACAAGCAAACTGGCTTAAGAAGCAAGCTGGAGAAGCCATTCTAATATCTTATAAAATAGATATTCAACCAAAATTAAACAAAAGATAGGGAAGGACACATCATCCTCATCAAAGGAAAAAATCTACCAAGATGAGACCTCAACTCTGAATATCTATGCCCCAAGTGCAGTAGAATCTGCATTTGGAAAACAAACAGTAAAATTTAAATCATGTCTTGAACATTTCACATTAATATTGAGAGACTTCATTACCCTACACTCACCAATGGACAAGTTATTTAGACAGAAAATAAAGAGAGGAAAAAATGAAACCAACAGACATTAAGAACCAAATGGACCTAAGAAATAGTTATAGAACATTTTCACCCAAAGACAAAAGAATATGTCTATTGATAGTGTACTTAGCCTTGTAAACACTTTCCAATTATGAATTGCTAACTTTAGTGCCTGGACTATTCTATTCAGGAATTTGTCTGCTGTGGCTATATTGTTCAAGGCAGTTCCCAACTTCTCTTTTATTAGACTTAGTGTGTCTAGTTTTATCTTGATGTCTTTGATATGCTTTCAGTTTGATAGATATGTGTCTATTTGCATTCTTCTACATGCAGACAGACATCCAATTAGACCAACACCATTTGCTAAAAATGCTTTTATTTTTCTATTGTATTGATTTGGCTTGTCAAATATCAAGGGTCCATAGGTGTATGGGTTTATTTCTGGGTCTTTAATTTTATTTCATTGATCAACCCATCTTTTTGTATGCCAATATTATGCAGTTTTTATTACTATTTTTCAGTAGTATAGCTTGAAATCAGGGATGGTAATACCTCCAAAAGTTCATCTATTGTACAGAATTATTTTAGCTATCCTGGTTTTGTTTGTTTGTTTTTCTATATAAAGTTGAGAATTACTCTTTCAAGATCTGTAAATAATTGGGTTGGAATTTTGATGGGAAATGTATATAATCTGTAGATTGCTTTTGGTAAGATAGTCATATTCATTATGTTATTCCTCCCTATCCATGAACATGGCAGATCTTTCCATATTATGATGTCTTCTTCAATTTTCTACTTTAGAGACCTGAAATTCTTCTGATACAGATCTTTCTCTTGCTTGGTTAGAGTTACACCAAGATATTTTATATTATTGTATCTATTGTAAAGGGTATTGTTTTGCTAATTTCTTTCTTAGCCCTTTTATCTTTTGTATAAAAGATGTCTCACTTTTTTATTTTTGAGGTAATTTTGTATCCAGCCACTTTGCTAATGGTGTTTATCAGCTGGAGAAGTTCTATGGTAGAACTTTTGGGATCACTTATGAATAGTATCTATAACATCTGAAAACTGTGACATTTTGGCTTTTTCCTTTCCAATTTGTATCTCATTAATCTCCTTTAGTTAACTTATTGCTTTATCTAGAACTTCTAGTACTATGTTGAATAGATAAGAAGAGAAATCAGGTCTGGGGAGAGAGAGGGCAGCAGAGGGTTGGGAGTGAGAATGTAAATTGTTGGGGTCCAATTTTCCTACTAGCTGTAGATCTGGGAAGGAGGAGGCTATGAGGAATCTATGGGAGTGGCCTTGGCTAAGATTTCTACCAGTGGGGGTATAGAGACTGATCTGGCTATCTGTTTTAGCCAGGCAGGATTTCTAGTGGAGGGAGGGGACATCAACCCACCCTCAAAACCTTCATTCCAAAATTTGTTCTGCCTACAAGATATGCAGGGATAACTATAAAGGCGAGACTGCATCAACAGCCAACCAATCACTGCCCCTACTTGAAACTCATCCAATGTGAGAAATCCAACCCTTGACACTATAAATAATATTATGTTGTGCTTGCAGACAGAAATGTAGCATAGCTGGAACCAGAGAAGCTTCATCTAGCAGCAGATGAAAACAGATGTAGAGACCCACAGCCAAATATCAGGCAGAGCTCAGAAGTCTTGGGGAAGAGTGGCAGGCAGAAATGAGCAAGCTGGAAAGGTCAAAGACACCACAAGAAGACCTACAGAGTCAACTAACCTGATACAGATTGAGCTACCAGCCAAAGAGCATGAAACGGCTGGACCAAGGTCCCAAACACTTTTGGAGCAATGTTTAGCTTGGTCTTAATGTCGTCCTCTAACAACTGGAGAGGAGGCTGTTTCTGGCTCTGTTGCCAACCATTAGATACTCTTCTCCTAACTGAACTGCTTGGTAGGGCCTCAGAGGGAAAGAATATGCTTAGTCCTGCTGGGATTCGGTGTCCCAGGGTGGTGATATTCAAAGGAGCTTATGCTTTTCTGTGGAGTAGTGGAGGGGGTAATGTGAGGAGGAATTTGTAAGGGTGGAACTAGGAGAAGAGGAAGGAGGGTGCTGTGGTCAAGTTGTAAAGTGAATAAATATACAATAAATATACAATGAAAAAAATGTCCCCAGGGAAAACTATTTTATTTATTTCAGTCTTCTGTTTTCACACATTGATGTTTTTTTTTTTCTCTTGATAAAAACTTCATTCTATGTTCCTTCTGGTCTGTGCTCAAGCACTGAGCAGATCCTGGGCTACAGTTCTGCACCGAATCTCACAAAACCCAAAGGAGGTAGGGCTCCCAGGAGCTCTAACCCTGGCAATATTTTAACTAAAAAGACAGCAGCATCCATCCCAAACAGGGAGTAACTGAGATCCACTGCCCAGGAATTCACTCCTGGCACAGAGCACTGGTTCCTTCTGGTCTGTGTCCCAGCACTGAGCAGATCTTGGGCCTCAGCTCTAACTCCAGCAGCAACACCCACCCCAAACAGTTCTGACAAAACCAAGATAATAGGAAAGAGAGGCTCCAGTCAGAGATAGTGCAGGTAGCACTAAAGATAACCAGACGGTGAAAGGCAAGCACAAGAACACAAGCATCCACAACCCAGGGTACTTGACATCATCAGAATCTAGTTCTCCCACATTAGAAAGTCCTGAATTCCCCAAAGCACTAGGAAAGCAAGATTCAGATTTAAAATCACTTCTAATGATGATGATAGAGGACATAAATAACACTCTCAAAAAATTGAGGAGAACATAGGTAAGCAGGTTGAAGCCCTTAATGAGGAAGCACAAAAATCCCTTATATAGTTACAAGAAAAAACAAACAAACAGGTGAAGGAATTGAACAAAACCATCCAGGACATAAAAATGGAAGTAGAAACATGAAAGAAATCATAAAGGAAGACCACCATAGAGATAGAAAACCTAGGAAAGAAATCAGGAGTCATAGACGAAAGCATCACCAACAGAATACAAGAGACAGAAAAGAGAATCTCAGGTGCAGAAGATACCACAGAAAAACTTGACACGACTGTCAAAAAAAAAAAAAAAATGCAAAAAGTTCTTAACCCAAAATATCCAGGAAATCCAGGACAGACTGAGAAGACAAAACCTAAGAAAAATAGGTATAGAAGAGAGTGAAAATTCCCAACTTAAAGGGCCATTAAATATCTTCAACAAAATTATAGAAGAAAACTTCCCTAACCTAAAGAATAAGATGCAAGAATAAAGAATAAATATACAAGAAGCCTACAGAACACCAAATAGACTAGACCAAAAAAGAAATACCTCTCATCACATAATAATCAAAACACCAAATACACAAAACAAAGAAAAAATATTAAATGTGGTGAGGGAAAAAGGCCAAGTAACATATAAAGGCAGACCTATAAGAATGACACCGGACTTCTCACCAGATACTATAAAAGTGAGAAGATCCTGGGCAGATGTCATACAGACCCTAAGAGAACACAAATGCCAGCCCAGGCTACTATACTCAACAAAACTTTCAATTACCATAGATGGAGAAACCACAATATTTCATGACAAATCAAATTTACATATTATCTTTCCACAAACCCAGCACTAGAAAGGATAATAGAGGGAAATCTCCAGTACAAGGAGGAAAACTATACCCTAGAAAGAGCAAGAAAGTAATCCTTTTCCAACAAATCCAAAAGAAGATAGCCACACAAAGATAATTCCACCTCTAATGACAAAAATAACAGGAAGCAACAATCACTGTTCCTTAATATCTCTTAACATCAATGGACTCAATTTCCCAATTAAAAGACATAGGCTAATGGACTGGATACACAAACAGGACCTAGCATTTTGCTGCATACAGAAAACCCACTTCAGTGACAAAGACAGACACTAAGTTAGAGTAAAAGGGTGGAAAACAATTTTTCAAGCAAATGGTCCTAAGAAACAAGCTGGAGTAGTCATTCTGATATCAAATAAAATCGACTTTCAACTTAAAGCTATTAAAAAGGATAAGGAAGGACATTTCATACTCGTCAAAGGAAAAGTCAATCAAAATGAACTCTCAATTCTGAACATCTATGTGCCAAATGCAAGAGTACCCACTTTCATAAAAGAAACCTTATTAAAACAAACATTGCACCTCACATAATAATAGTGGGAGACTTCAACACCCTACTCTCAGCAATGGATAGATTATGGAAACAGAAACTAAACAGAGATACAGTGAAACTAAAAGAAGTTATGAACCAAATGGATTTAACGGATACCTATAGAACATTTCACCCTAAAACAGAAGAATATACCCTTTTCTCAGCACCTCATGGTACCTTCTCCAAAATAGACATATAATTGGTCACAAAACAGACCTTAACAGATAACAAAAAATTGAAATAATCTCTTGCATCCTATCAGATCACCATGGCTTAGGCTGGTCTTCAATAATGACAAATACAATAGAAAGCCTACATTCAATTGGAAACTGAGCAACACTCTACTCAATGATAATGTGGTCAGGGAAGAAATAAGGAAAGAAATTAATGACATTTTAGAATTTAATGAAAATGAAGATACATCATACCAAAACTTATGTGATGACACAATGAAAGCAGTATTAAGAGGAAAACTTATAGCTCTAAGTGCTTATAAAAAAATGGAAGAGAACATACACTAGCAGATTGACAACACACCTGAAAGTTCTAGAATAAAAAGAAAGAAACACACCCAAGAGGAGTACATGGCAGGAAATAATCAAACTCAGGACTGAAATCAACCAAGTAGAAACAAAAAGAACTACATGAAGAATCAATAAAACCAGGAGCTGGTTCTTTGAGGAAATCAACAAGATAGAGAAACCCTTAGTCAGACTAATCAGATGCAGAGAGACAGTATCCAAATTAATAAAATCAGAACTGAAAAGGGAACTAACAACAGAAACTGAAGAAATTAAAAAAATCATCAGATCCTACTACAAAGGCCTATACTCAACAAAATTGGAAAAGCTGGATGAAATGGACAATTTTCTAGACAAGTACCTGGTACCAATGTTAAATTAGGAGCAGATAAACCATCTAAACAGTCCCATAACCCCGAAAGAAATAGAAGCAGTCATTAAAAGTCTCCCCACCAAAAAAAGTCCAGGACCAGATGGGTTTAGTGCAGAGTTCTATCAGACCCTCAAACAATACTTAATACCAATTCCCTAAAAACTGTTCCACAAAGTAGAAACAGAAGGAACACTACCCAATTCAATCTATGAAGCCACAATTATGCTCATACCTAAACCGCACAAAGACCCAAGGAAGAAAGAGAACTTCAGACTAATTTCCCTTGTGAATATTGATGTAAAAATACTCAAGAAAATTCTCGCAAACTGAATCCAAGAACACATCAAAACAATTGTTTATCATGACCAAGTAGCCTTTATCCCAAGAATGCAGGGTTGGTTCAATATATGGAAATCCATCAATGTAATCCTCTATATAAACAAACTCAAAGAAAAAAACCAAAAGATCATCTCACTAGATGCTGAGAAACCATGTGACAAAATGAAACATCCCTTCATGGTAAAAGTCTTGGAGAAATGAGGAATTCAAGGCCCATACCCAAACATAGTTAAAGCAATATACGGCAAACCAGTAGCCAACATCAAAGTAAATGGAGAGAAACTTTAAGCAATCCCACTAAGTTTAGGGACTAGACAAGGCTGCCCACTCTCTCCATACCTATTCAATAACGTGTTGGAAGTCCTAGCCAGAGTAATTAGGCAAGAAAAGGAGGTCAAAGTGATACAAATTGTAAAGGAAGAAGTCAAAATTTCACTATTTGCAGATGATATGATTGTATACTTAAGTGACCCCAAAACCTCCACCAGAAAACTCCTAAACCTGATAAACAACTTTAGCAAAGTGGCTGGATATAAAATTAACTCAAACAAATCAGTAGCCTTACTCTACTCAAAGGATAAACAGGCTGAGAAAGAAATTAGGGAAATGGCACCCTTCACAATAGTCACAAATGATATAAAATACCTTGGGGTGAATCTAACCAAGCAAGTACAAGATCTGTATGACAAGAACTTCAAGACCCTGAAGAAAGAAATCGAAGCAGATCTCAGAAGATGAAAAGATCTCCCATGCTCATAGATTGGAAGAATTACTATAGTAAAAATTGGCTATCTTGCCTAGGGCAATCGACAGACTTAATGAAATCCCCATCAAAATTCCCACTCAATTCTTCACAGAGATAGAAACACCAATCCTCAAATTCATTTGGAATAACAAAAAACCCAGGATAGCAAAAACTATTCTCAACAATAAAAGAAATTCTGCGGGAATCACCATCCCTGACCTCAAGCTGTACTACAAAGCAACAGTGATAAAAACTGCATGATATTGGAACAGAGACCGGCAGGAGGATCAATGGAATAGAATAGAACACCAAGAAATGAACCCCCATACCTATGGTCACTTGATCTTTGACAAAGGAGCTAAAACCATCCAGTGGAGAAAAAGACAGCATTTTTAACAAACGGTGCTGGTTCAACTGGAGGTCAGCATGTAGAAGAATCTAAATTAATCCATACTTATCTTCTAGTACAAAGCTCAAGTCCAAGTGGATCAAGGACCTCCACATAAAACCAGATACACTGAAACTAATAGAAGAGAAAATGGGGAAAAACCTCAAACACATGAGCACAGGGGAAAAGTTCCTGAACAGAACACTAGTGTCTTATGCTCTAAGATCAAGAATTGACAAATAGAACTTCATAAAATTGAAAAGTTTCTGTAAAGCAAAGGACACTGTCAATAGGACAAAGTGGCAACCAACAGATTGGGAAAAGATCTTTAGCAATCCTACATCTGATAGAGGGCTAATATCCAAAGTATAAAAAGAACTGAAGAAATTAGACTCTAGACAATCAAATAACCCTATTTAAAAATGAGGTACAGAGCTAAACAAAAAATTCTCAATTGAGGAAACTCAAATGGCTGAGAAGCACCTAAAGAAGTGTTCAGCATCCTTAGTCATCAGGAAAATGCAAATCAAAACAACCCTGAGATTCCAACTCACACCAATCAGAATGGCTAAGATCAAAAACACAGGCTATAGCAGATGTTGGAGAGGATGTGGAGAAAGAGGAACACTTCCCAATTGTTGGTGAAATTGTAAGCTGGTACAACCACTATGGAAAGCAACGTGGTGGTTCCTCAGAAAATTGAACACATCATTACCTGAGGACCCAGATATACCACTTCTGTGCACATACCCAAAAGATGTTTCAACATACAACAAGGACACATGCTCCACAATGTTCATAGCAGCTTTATTTATAATAGCCAGAAATTGGAAAAAAATTCAGATGTCCTTCAACAGAGGAATGGATACAGAAAGTGTGGTACATTTACACAATGGAGTATTACTCAGCTATTAAAAATAATGAATTCGAGAAATTCTTAGGTAAATGGATGGAACTAGAAAATTTCATCCTGAGTGAGGTAACCCAATCACAAAAGAACACAAATAGTATTTACTCACTGATAAGTGGATATTAACCCAAAAGCTTGAAATAGGCAATATTCAACTCACAGACTACATAGAGCTCATGAAGAAGGAAGACCAAGTGTGGATACCTCCGTCCTACTTAGAAGAAGTAACAAAATACTCAAGGGAGCAAATATGGAAACAAAATATGGGACAGAAACTGAAGGAGGGGCTGTCTGGAGACCATTCCACCTGGGTATCCATCCTATGTGCAGTCACCCAAGGTAGATGCTGATATGGATGACAGGAAGTACATGCTGACATGAGCTTTGATATAGCTGTCTCCTTAGAGGTCTGCCAGAGTTTGACAGATTCAGAGGCAGATGCTCACAGCTAACAACTGATCTGATCAAGGGGTTCCCAATGGAGAAGTTAGAGAGAAGACTGAAAGAGCTGAAAGGGTTTGTGACTCCATCGGGAGAGCAACAATACCAACCAACCAGAGCTTGCCAGAGTCTAAACCATCAGCCTGGGAGCACATAGGGAGGGACAAATGACTCCAGCTGTATATATGTTGGGCATAGGTGGGAGAGGAGATCCTGGGTTCCATGAAGGCTGGACACTGAATGGGGGGGAGAATTCGAGGGTGGGGAGGTGGGAGTGAGGAGGTTGTTGGGGGCATATCCTCATAGAAGCAGGGGGATGAGGATGAGATAGAAGGTTCCTGGGTCAGGAGGAGAATGGGGTAAGGGAATAAAATCTGAAATGTAAATATAATATCCAAAAAAAAAAAAAAAGAAAAGAAAAAAAAACAGAAAAAAAAAAAAAGAAGGAGTATCAAAATACTCAACCAGAGCTCCCAGGATCTAAACCTCCAGTCTGAGAACACAAAGGGACTCATGACTCTACCTGTATAGGTAGTTGAGGATGGCCTTGTCAGGCATCAGTAGAAGTGGAGGGCCTTGGTCCTTAAAAGTTTGGATTCTCTAGTTTTGGTGAATTTGAGAGCAAAAAGGGAAGAATGGGTGGATGGTGGGAGAAAACCCTCATAGAAGTAGGAGGAGTGGGGATGGGACAAGAAGTTTGGGGGGGGTAGGATAATATTGAAAGGTAAATAAATGAAATATCCAATAAAAACAGATAATGGTCTGGCAGTTGTAGTTGAGCAGTTGAGATTTTTTTACTCAACAATTTATTATGGGGATTTTGTATAATCCTTAAGGACAAGATATTGTGGAAGAGGCCCATGGAACTTAAAAAAGATTCTGGAGACATACTGTTACTGATACAAAGAATGATGTCTACCTGTGAGCTTTCTGAGTGCCCTGACAAGGGTGACTGGGGAGCTGTATTAGACATATGTTCCTGACCCACCTTTTCTTGACTATATCCCAAATGGGACAAGCTGCCTTGCCTCAAGTTTTTAGACCTTGTGGGATAGAGAATCCAAAAGAGAAATTATAATGTCTCTTGTATTCTTCTTAAAGGTGACCAGCTATTAGGACCCAATCATGTATGTACTGGTCTAGAAATCAATCCAATATGGGAAATAACAGTCTACTTTTGGAAGACTGGATTTGGACATTGTCAGAGGTCTATTTGGATGTTAGCTGTAGCTCACTATGATGTTACAATAGCAAGAGATAAACTAGAGACAGGATCTGGATTTCAAACAAGGGTTAGTGCCTGTTTTAAGGCTCTTTTACTTGTCAAGCTAAAATTAGTTTTGTTTCTTCTACAGTATTTATTGTAAGTTGCATTGACTGAATAAATTCCAATTGTGTTAGTGTGTTGAAACCTGCCATGTCTGTTTCTGGGGTTTATCTACCAGTTTTCAACTTACTGCCCTGAGCATTAGAAAACCTTGATTCTGTGAAAAAAAGCTTGTAAGTGCTGGAAGAAGTGAGTTAGGTTTTAAGCAGAAGCAAGAGGCTAGCGGACTTGATTATTGCTGGTATAACAGCTTTAATTCCATTAATTGCTAGCACCACTGCTTCTGCACTAGCATTGACACAACGAGTTAAGACAACCATTTTTGTTAACCATCTACGAAAAATATTACTAATGTATTGAGTATACAAAAAGATTTATATAGGTATTTGGAACAATAGATGATGCTCTATAACCCATTCAAATTATCTGAAGGAGGTTCAGAGTTCAAGAGTTATGAGCTACCCCAAGTGTTATGACAAATATCACTAGAGTAGTGTTACTTTTGAAATTCACAATGATTGTCATTATAATTAGAAAAAAGTTTAAAAATACCTGTAGGATATTTGGCATAATCCTAACACCTCTCTGGGTGTGTTAACTTTGCATAATGAGATTATGAATTTAAAGAATGCTGCTCTGTTGAGCTTTGATGCTGCAGATAATGCCAATAAAATTATCCATGGCCTGAGGTCAGTATTTCCATTTTGGTCAAACCTCAGGAATGGCATATATAGCTTGATCAGGCTAGCTCTTCTTGTCCTGGGAATACTTTTACTCCTGACCATTTTTTTTTAAAGCTTATCTTTAACAATATCAACATGTTGGGAGCCAAAGAACATGGCTTGCACATGAAAATGGACCCCCAGACAGAGTTATTAAATTAACAGTCTGGCAAGCCAAGGATGCCTAAGATTCTGCACAGAGCCTTACCAACCTAAAACATAAGTGCATTGCTTTTGATAATGCATATTCCATGATGGGTAAAGAAGTCATTCTTGTCAGAATGACCTAAGACAGGCTCAGTCTTGTTAACAAAACAAAAAACAGGGAGAGGTGGAAAACCTTTGTGGCTGCTTGGCAAGAAGCTGACTTGGGCCAAGGACAAGGAAATGGGCTGCTTGGCAGGAATATGTCATTAGCCAAGGATAAGAAAGTAGGCTTCAGGTAGGAATCTGACATTAGACTAGAACAAAGAAATAATTTCAGGTAGGAATCTAAATCTTAGGGTACAACAAAGAAGTAATCCCAGGGAGGAATCTAAATATTAGGCTAGAACAAAAAAGTAATTTCAGACAGGAATCTAAATTTTAGGCAAGAACAAGGAAGTAGGCTTCAGACATGAAAATGACCTTGGGCTAGGACAGGGAAGTAGGCACAGATACTTTGGTCATCCTGATAAGCATTTAGAAACAATGATCACATGAGTGTTCACTTAACTGGGTTTAGTGTTTTGCTTTTTCTTTGATTATTTGTGTTTATTCTATTGCTTGTTCCTCGACTATTTGCATTTATTGTACTGCTAGACCCTCAACCTAGAACTGATCTTTATACATGAATATAATCAAAATGGTATAAAAGCATAAAGAAAAGGGGGGTATAGGATAGGGAGTTCTAGGGAGGGGAAATGGGGAAAGGGGATGATATCTATACTGTAAATAAATAATATATACAAAAAAAAGAAAGTAAAAAAACTTCATTCTACCCATAATTCTTTAAAGTAAGCAACTCTACATATTTGTCTTTCTTATTTATACAATAAGACCCATATTTATATAATAAGCTTTCCAAACAAAAGTTCAACTTTACTTTGGAGAAATCTGGGGTGACAATAGACTTATCCATGGCATATGCTGAAACCAAAAAAAAAAAAAAAAAAAAAAAAAAAGAAAAAAAAATTAGTATGTTAGTCTCCAAACGCTTTTTTTAATTATGAATAACGACTTTGGCAGAGTTTTATTTTCTGTGGTAATAAACTCATGGTGTTAATTTAATATTTCTTACTTGTATATAATTTTGTCTAGGTTTTCTGAATTAAAGAATCCATGAATTTTATTTTTTCACTCAAGTAATATAATATAAAGATACTTTATTAATATTGGCTATCTGTTCACATGTTCTTTTTTTTAACCTTTAATAGTGACTTACAGGTATTATACATTGTACTCTATGTTTCTACAAAATCTACAAGTTGAAGTGTTGGCCTACAGTCTTTTAGAATGTGACATTATCTGGAAATATGTCTCTGGAAGATGTGATCAGTGAAGAACATAATGAAATGGAGGGTCCCTAATTCAGTCTGAACTGTGACCAAAGTAAAGGGGGTATTTCAAATGAGGCATGTATTTGGAAAGAACATGACATAGCATACAAAAATATTGTTTGTCAGAGAGAATGACCTGCAGAAATGTCTTTCCTTTAGTTCCTTAAGAAGAAACACACCCTATGAACATCTTGACTTCAGATTTCTTGTTGAGAGAATTGTGACATAATAAATTTATGTTATCTAGTAAGTGATACTTCTTATTGTGGTAACCTAATATAATACTTGAATAAAGTTATTAGAAATATATAGCCATATTCTTTGCATTATCTAATATTTGAAAGCTTCCTAATGTGATTAATTGCTTTGGTAGAAAAAGAATTGTGTTTTTATTATCACTTTGTTCTATTTTTCAAAATGTTATTTATTTTTATTTATGTGTATGAATATATGCCTTCATATCTGTTTGTGCATCATTTACTTGTCTGGTGTCTCTTCTGCAGAAGAAGAAGAGAGTTTTGGGAACCTAACCTGAGTAATCTGTAAGAGCATCAAAACTTTGACAACTGAGCCATCGATTCAGTTGTATATTTATTTATTTCTAAACCAATATAATCAGAGTTCTAGGCCAGAGACCTGACTCTGAAAGTTATTTTTTTTTTTTTTTTTTTTTTTTTTAGACAGAGTTTCTCTGTGTAGCTCTGGCTGTGCTGTCCTGGAACTCAGTCTGTAGACCAGGCTGGCCTCGAACTCAGAAATCCACTTGTCTCTGCCTCCCAAGTGCTGGGATTAAAGGCATGCGCCACCACTGCCCGGCTGACTCTGAAAGTTCTAACGTGAAAGTTCTGGCTACTGGCCTCTCTGAAGGTAATCAGAAATAATGGAATGAAAGAAAGAAAGAATTTTCATCAACATATCCATTTAGGGAAGATGGAGATTAAGTATTTCAGTCTTCATCCAGAATACTGCCAAATGCTTCAGCTATGGGGCAGGTTAAGCACTTCCCCATTCATCAGGTTTCCTCCCACTGTAGGTGGTAATTGTCTGAGTCCTCTCAATATGCCTCTAGAGAAGTTCTGATTACCTGAGAGAATCATCTAATTCCCTTAAGGTGAATGCTTCTGTTTACAGATTACTTTATCAATGCCTGATCTTCCCAGGCTCTAATGTCTCTTGAATTCAAGTGACTAAGGTTTAGAACAATAAGTAGAAACTTCTAGGTGCTTTTTATGGGGTCTTGAACAGGACATTTTAAAAGTTGACAGTTCAATAAGTTAGATACTCTTATCTTTGTGCCTTCAGCCTTGAAGTGGGATGTGATAGGTTAGGTGTCATCAGTTTTAGACAAGCACTGGAATGAGTAAAATGCCAGTGTGTGAACTTTAGCCAAGATCTGGTCCAATGTAAAGGAGGCAGATGTAAAATAAAGGCAAGTACGTCAGGTTACTTACTTTTCTTAATTTGCAAGCTCACGTGAAGACACTGCTTTTTTTTTTTTAAATATATAAAAGTGCTTTCTAAATCTGCCACTAAATCTAAAATAAACAAAATCTACAACTAAATCTCAAACTACATTCACAGTTGTTCTCTGAGTTTACTGATGATCATATTGCTTCTAGTATCCATAACTAGAAGTATCTGATTTAAAATGGTCTTCATTATTTTCTTTTTGAATTTCTGTTTAGAATGCTACACTAGATCATAGTGGCAATATTTATAAAAGTAGTCAAAATATATTTTATTCTATTCATTATAATTGTATCTGGCATCTTTCTTAGATAGGGGTTTTCTCTCTCTCTCTTTTGGTTTATAACACCTTTTATCTAGTCACTGATGCTTTTCTCCTCTCTCTCTCTCTTTCTCTCTCTGTCTCTCTCTCTGTGTCTGCCTGTCTGTCTCTGTCTCTGTCTGTTTCTGTCTTATCTGCCTTTCTCCCACCTTCCTTCTCATTTTCCCTGGATTTGTCTCATTGGCACTCTCTCCCCACCCAGATTTACTTATTTTTTTTTGTCTTGAAAGATAGTAATTATTTAATTACATTTACCAAGTTTCTCATCTATCACTTGTGTTCCTAGAACTAAAGGAAAGTGGAAAGAAGAAATGAATAATACTGCCAGAAAGAAAAACTAATAGCCCCTGGACTCAGTCATTTCCTATAAATCCTATTTGCTCATTTCTATGACTAATGAATGCAGTGTGGAAAAATTTCACACTCCAGCAGCAACCTGGATGCAAACTCTTTTACAGAAGGCCTTGAATAAGAATGAAATCCAGCATTCGTTCATTTTAAATGCAAATACTGAAAATGAAGTAGGACAAGCATGTCAGGGTGGAGGGTGTGTTTCCGGGGGGGTGGGGGGGAGCACAGAAGAACACTGTCATGGTGCCTGGGAGGCTGAGCATCTTACTAGTTTATTAAAATAAATCAGAAAAGAAGGCAGGCTCCATTTTGCAGTTTGACTTTAGACAGTGTGAGCTAAGGAACAAAACTGGTAAACCTTAGCTATACAGATGCTGAAAAGAAATAAACAAAGGAAAAGATCCCTACAACTGACAGAATGTATATTCAGAGTCAAAGAGTAAATCATCTAGCATGCAATCTAAAAATTAGAGAGTGAATTCTAATTTGCATTAAAATGTACATCTTAAGATTTTGTAATGACAATCTTCTCCCTCAGGTGTGATTGTTCCAGAATTCCTCCCAATTTTTATAAACTAACCCAACTAGCAAAGCCTTGGGAATATATTGAAATTCAGAGAACAAAATTAATTAGAAATCAATCCTAAATAATATAGCATCGCTTGAGAAGTAGAATATGCCCTCTCTCCTCTTGAGTGTATTAGGATAAAGTGTCACTGAAATTAGTTTAGGAAGTGTGGGGCTGAAGCCCTGTTCTGGGCATAGCTGTCCCTGCAGCTACTGCTGTGAGCTCTGTAGGGGTGGACCCCAAGGCCCTCCTGTTCAGCAATTAGGCTTAATTGGTTAGTTGGTCTTCCTGGGAGGATCGTGAAGACACCTAATTAGCAGTATGTGGTTGATTTTTCCACCAGGATTCTCTTTCCCTTCCTCCCATACTGAGACTTTGAACTGGATGAAAGTTTAGAGGTGAATTTTCCTTCTAGTAATAAGAGTTTTGATCCAGAACAATTGGGTAGGCGGGTCTTCTATTTTCTACAGTATTGTTAATACATTTTAAAATATACATGGTATTCCCACTGGGAATCTAGTCTGGAGATTAACTGGAAGAGATTATTGCTTTTTTGTTATCCCCACCCCACCTCCATAGTGCCTTCACTCACTCAGAATAAAGGAACAAGGGGGTAGTCAGGAGAGAGGATAGAGAACATTTATAAGGAAGTCTTTATAGAGCATTAGTCAAATTTTGATATGATATTTGATTTAAAAAAAAAAAACAAGGGCATGTTAAGAAATGAAAGGAATTAGACCATTTTACAGCAGTGATGAAATATTTGACATGGCTGCATAGAAAATTCAGATAGCAGTTTTGATGTTTCAAAGTCCGGAGTTTGGTGGTAGCGCCAATGTGCTATGGTTTACTCTCTGATGCTGAGGGCTATCGGTAGCACATTGCACAGGTGTGTGTGTGTGTGTGTGTGTGTGTGTGTGTGTATGTGTGTGTGTGTGTGTGTGTGTTATGTGTGTGTTCATGCTTGTATGTGTTTATTGCAAACATAAAGTAAAAGAAGTAAATGAGAGACTGGCGTTCTACAGTCTCCGCTTAGGGCATTCTCAAGTGACCCACTGACCATTTTATAAGCCTATCTCTCAAGTGTTTCACTACCTCTCAATAATACCACTTCTCAGGTATAGACTTCACTCACAGGGTGCCCTTGGCAGACATTCAAACTACATTCACACCATAGCAGATTATAAACAATGCTTTTTAAGTATGCTAGCCATAACTGTAACTTCTTTTAGGGTATTTTGTGGTTCCAGATGTAAAAGACACTTCTAATTTTGTTTTATTTAGTGTTTCTGCATCCCTGTTCTGCAACACTGTGTAAGCTTTCTGCTTTGGACAAGTTCATAGCTCATCTATAGAAATGGGACTAAAGAATACAATATTTTTGTAACTATTTCTATGTTTACATGTAAGCAGACACTTTAGTTAACATCTAGAAGCAGACATTTGGTTGATTTCTAAGGTTATTTCAACATTACAGACATTTATCTTTCTAGCAAAAAATTTTGATGTTACTCTAATGCTCAGACCGTTCAATACCTCACTTCTTACCCCAGCACACGGAACATTTGATGCTATTTTATGAAGCTTTATCTGAGCTCTCCATTTCTGTCTAGAAGCTTGATGTATTCTTCCTTGAACTCTGCCCTCATCTTTCAGAAGGCTCTATCTCTTGGGCTTGTTTAATTTTCTTTCTGTTGCTAAACTGTACTGTACAAAGAACAGGTATTCTATCCATGCTATTCATTTTTGAATCCCTTAGAAATTCGCTCATTGTATGTCTCATAACAAGTTTTAAATAAGGGCTCCCAGAGAGTGTGAATATTAATATCTATAACTGGTGGTTCATCAGCAGGCAACAAAGCAAAGCCAAAAGGAGATGTTCTATCTGTCTCTTGTGTGGATATCTATAATCTTGACTGATCATGTGCTGCTTGGGAAAAGGAGCAGTAAAATTTACAAAGACACCATATGCCTTCAGAGTCAGCTGTAATAATGAGACCAGTGAATGCTCTGTGGACAGAATACACCTGAACCATTCACTTGGACATGTTTGTGTTCAAACATGGAGATCTCTTAACTTAACCTCTGGTGATTTCCCCTTCCCTTTACACATACACACACACACACACACACACACACACACACACACACACACACACACACACAGAGAGAGAGAGAGAGAGAGAGAGAGAGAGAGAGAGAGAGAGAGAGAGAGAGAGAGAGAGAGAGAGAGCAGGGGCAGGAATGTACACATTTCTCTCTCAAACTCATCACTGCTTCTCACTGTATTTGACCTACTTTCTAAAAAATGCTTAGAAAGATGGTGGGTGCATAGATGTTTAAGTTGGAAACATGATGGCCTCATTCCATGATCTCAACCACTTTGTTATTTAGTATTGTCAAATTAAATGATTAAATAATTAGGAAGTCTTAAAACTCTGAAGGAAGGCAATAATGTCAAAGAAATAAGCAAAATAAAAGAAATAAAATTTATTCCAAGCTGTCTATTGTTCACTCTTAGATATTCATGTTACACAATATCTGAAATGACTGAAGCCACTTCCAATTTGATGGAGATTATCATTAGGGGTGGAATACAGATAGCTTCAATTCTACAAGTAAGAGCGATTATTAAGAAGAAAGGTCAGCCACATTTTCTGTGTGTTTCTGATAGTCACTTTCCTTAAAATTGTTTTGCTATTGCTATTTAATGCACTTGATCCACATATGAACTGGGTCTGTGGACTTAAGAATGAGTGAATTGGCAAGGAACGTAAAGGTTTCACTACTTAGATCTCTCAGGACTATAACTTGGTGGCTGAAGGTGGCTTTCAAATGGGCATCCTAGCCCAACTGAAACACTGCTTCTCCACTATATGGAACTGGAAATGATGTGGTACTGATATGTTTATATGGGACAAATTTAGAATTTATAATGATGGTTTCTTGCAAGAAGACAGCAAATGGTTGGTATGCGAGCAGTGATATTTCAGTTGAATAATCACTCTCGTGACACATTTTTAAATGCAATCTGTCTTAACTAAAGCATGACTTCTTTTAAACAAAAAATATATGCCTCTTCCAGGATGTTTCTCATAGCCACTTGTACACAGCTTGCTGAAGAGCCTCCAAAGGAATAAATACCATCTTACAAAATAATGTACCTTGACATATTAATATAGACAATTTCTTCTCCAGCAAAAGGCAACTGCCTTTTCTTTGTTGACTTTTACACACTGCTCTAAAAAGGGCTTTTGGCAAGGTCAAATTCACAATACTTGAGTATTCCTCATGCTGTCTTTTAGATAAGATTGGTTTTTCTCTTTATGTGCTTGTTAATGGACAGTTTGCCATAGGCCTATCACATCTCTGTCCATCATGCAAGCAGAGTTATCAGCTACTTTTGTTTTTACCTAATTCTATGCTAACAGTGTTTACCCCTTCCATAACAGACTTATCAAACAGATGTCACCTTGGCCCCTCTCTATCACTACAAATTAGGGGTCAAAAATACCAATGCTCTAGGTTCACATTGCTGCTAATACTTATTACTCACAGTAGTGCTTTTTTTTTTCCTTTGGGCTAGTAATTTGGATTTCTGGTATACCCACATCATGGTAAGAATAATTTGTTAGACTGAAGGTTGTGTGGCCTCTCATGCCCTTCACAGTGAGAGTTGCTTCTTGATGCATCATGTCAAGTTCTGTGATGTGCAATTAATCAGTGAATGCTTTCATTTTGACTCATACTTCACGGAGCATATGTTACAGTCCTCTCCTGATGGCAGATTGCTGTCTGGTTAGTTGAGATTATCATTGAGGAATGTTTCCTTATGATATGGAGTGTGCATTTATTCAGTGTTGTAGTAAGGGCAAAATGCCATCTGCATAATGTACTGCATAGCACTTTAAAATCAGGATACTGCTTTTTGTTAAAAAGTTGGCACTTTTCTAAGTTTCATATGTAAATTCTGAGAAAAAATAACCTTGGGTTTTGCAATTAAAATTTTTCAGATAGTTTCTATCATTAAGTTCCTTAATTATATTCTTATTTTGCATCTCTAAAAAATTATACTTTCCCCAAGTATGCATCTGAAATAGCCATGCTTAATAAAAATTTGTTTGTTCAGATCACATGCAATTATATTTTTAAAAAAAGTTCCATTATCTAAATGGCTTACTATTAATTACTACTTCAAATTCATAGACAATTATTAATTATTGATTAAGCCTTTTATTATCAAAAAGTCTAATTTAAGCAACATTTTTAAAGAATTCAAGTATTTTAAAATCAATATTTTTATAAAGTTTTATTTATCACTAAAATGAGGGCTTAATAATGTTTCATTTTATATTCTAGATTTAGAAAATTAAAGTCCTCATAATAATTTTATATTATATGTAAGATTTTGAATTATTTGAGGAATATAGAGAGTTACAATGATTTTCATTCTGTAAAGCTTTGCAGGGTATGGGATAGGTGGTTTCCGGAGGAGAAACCAGAAAAGAGGATAACATTTGAAATGTAAATAAATATAATATTAAATAATAAAACATAAAAGAAGAAAGAAAGTTGGCAGTCCCTGATAAAACATATCTATGAAAGGTGGCACAGTCAGAAATATAAAAAAATAAATCTATAAAATAAATGTACCTTACATAACTCAAACATTTTCTCACCCTTTAGTAATATAATTATCATAGAAAATGTAAATTTCTCCTCTGGAAACCACCTATCTATACCTTATCCTCCTCCTGCTTCTATGAGGGTGCTCCCCCACTCACCCACCCCCTCCCACCTCACTGCCCTGGCATCGAGCACTTCAAAGTTGGTCCTTCGAA
This sequence comes from Arvicanthis niloticus, assembly GCF_011762505.2. Lineage (NCBI taxonomy): Eukaryota > Metazoa > Chordata > Mammalia > Rodentia > Muridae > Arvicanthis > Arvicanthis niloticus. The sequence continues at coordinate 32,502,907 of NC_047667.1, forward strand.
GGAACTTCAAAATGAGAACTTTCTTCCCATTGATGCCAGATTAAGACCATTCTCTGGTACATATGCAGCTGGAGCTATGGGTCCCTCCATGGTTGGTGGTTTAGTCCCTAGGAGCTTTGGGGTGGTCTAGTTGGTTGATGTTGTTGTTCTTCCTATGGGGTTGCAAATCCCTTAAGCTTCTTCAGTCTTTTTCCTAACTCAGCCATCGGGGTTCCTGTGCTCAGTGCACAGAGTTGTCTGTGAGCATCCACATCTGTATGTGTCAGGTTCTGGCAGAGCCTCTCAGGAGGCAGTTATATCAGGCTCCTGTCAGCAAGCACTTCTTGGCATCAGTAATAGTGTCTGGGTTTGGTGTCTGTATATGGGATGGATCCCCAGGAGGGCCAGTCTCTGGATGACCTTTCCTTCAGTCTCTGCTCCACACTTTGTCCCTGTATTTTCTTTAGACAGGAGCAATTCTGGGTTAAAAATTTGGATATGAGTGGTGTCCCCATCCCTAAACCGGGGGCCTTGCCTAACTTCTGGATATGGTCTCTAAGGGTTCCCTACTCTTCTTGGGTATTTAAAATATCATCCTGGGTGAGGTAACCCAGTCACCAAAGCACACACATGGTATGTACTCACCAGTAGGTGGATAGGTGGATATTAGGCAGAAAGCTCGGAATACCCACGATGCAGCTCATAGACCATATGAAACTCAAAAAGAAGGAAGACCAAAGTGTGGATGCTTCAGTCCTTCTTAGAAGGGGGATCAAAATACTCATAGAAGATAGAGAGTAGGAGGGACTTGGGAGGAAGAGAAGAGAGGGAGGGGAAAAGGTGTAGGATCACACATGGTAGGAGATGGGGATGATAGCGAGAAGGGCAGGAATTTGAACAGAGGTGTGTAACAGTGGGGAATGGAGAACTAGGGGTAGACACGAGAAAGTCTCAGAGGCTCCCAGGACCCAACGGCTGTGACATTGACTGCCAATTTCAGCTTGTAGAAACAAGTAATAGTGTTTAGAATCAATGTGCATTTCAGTATGCTTTGCCTGATCTCAGTTCCTTTTGGTTCTTGGCTCTTCCTATCTTGTCCTATATATTTACTTTGCCTGTTTTCTTTTACTCTTCTCTCTGTGTATCTTCTCTCTTCTTTTCTAAACTTTTAAGTTTTCATTCTGTATCAATTTTGTAAGAATAGCCCCTGACTTATTGCCTGATGTGAAATGTACAGAGTGATATTGGCATATCAAAGGAACAATTAAGAAACACGTGTCATTTTTAGCTCATTAAAATTACATACACTTATGCATGTATCTCTGCATAGATATACATTATTTAAAGATAAATGTGAATCTAAAGCATTTAATATCAAGCTCATTCTTGTCTTTACATCTTGCTTTGGGACTTGAGCTAACTCTTTGTGTCTCCTACTCCCTGTTTTCAGTTTGCAAATTTTTCAGTATTTGAGAACAAGGAAGTAAAGACTGTAAATTTTTTGTCATCATACTAGATAGAGTACTATGTAATTGCCTCTTCAAAGATAACAGTATTGCCTAGGGTTGGATTTCATTAATTGTGACTAGGAGTTGAAATCCAACCAAATCCAGTTTGGTTCGTTCACAGGAAAGATGGGTTTTTTTTTACAGTTTTATACATTTTTTTAAAAGATAAAGACAAAAAGTTAGAGATTTTATGTGGCCTCCAAACACTAAAATATTTATCATCTGGCTCTGTAGACATTCACCTACATTTAATACACAGGAATGAACTAACAGGGACTATTCTTTACTCTGCATTGTTGACCAGATTTTAGCCTCAGGGTAGATGGTAACATGTAGACTGATAACTTATAAACTGTTTTGCCAAGTAGATAAGTCTGTCAGGTAAACCTGAATGTTAAAGTTGTATTAGTCTCAAAGACATTTGCCAGTTTCAACTGCATTTTTCAACTCGGCTATAAATCATTCAGTATTTCTTATTCTCTTTTAAAATAGCTTTACTCCATTAATAAGTAAAACAATTTTGCTGATGTTTTTTATATTTGTACTGGAATCATAGATTTATCTCTGAAAAATTTAGGCATGATATAAGTGAGCATGCTCACTCCATTCTATCCAGGATTCAGCCTTTCAGCATTGAAATACAGTATTTCTGTAGACAAATAAGTGTAAAGTTTCACATATTGCTCATTTCAAATTCTAGACATTTCTTTAAAAGAATTTGAATTCAGACCTCTGCTTTCTCTGATTTTCATCAATATTTTAAAAAAGCTATATTTTTCATAGCAAAATTTTTTTAGCCTCATAGCACAATTATCAGAGAGTTATAAAGATTTTCCATGTACTCCCCGTTCCCCATAATATAGAACATTTCCCAAGGCCAGGAGTACTCATGCGGTACATTTACTGCAGTTGATGAACCTACCTTAATGTGGTACAAACACAGGAAGTTTAGAGTTAACATTGATCCTCACTTTGATGTTCTTCTTACTTAAGGAAATACTACTTGTGCAGGAGTAGTGATGCCTTATGGTCAGTGCTGGTCTGCTCATGCCAGTACACCAGTGTGCCTGTCTCCTGACAGGAACAGTTTACTGTATCTCAAGTTTTAATTTGTATTGTTACTGCATGCTTTAATTAAATAATATACTGGTAGACAAAATTAGTGAGCACAGGAATTTAATTTAGTAAAGATTAAACTAAGTACTTTTGGGAGACTCAATAAAGGTGAATTGTTTAACAATTGCTGTGCAATTAAATCTGAGTGAAGCCTCTGCAGAAGATGATTTGTTAGACTGAAACCACACTTTTGTTTGGGAGAATTTATTTTAGAAAACACATGTACTATTTTTAACTCCCCCTTGTTAAATATAAAATATTAAATGTTAATTTTTTATGAATGAGTTGCATATAGAGAGCCTACTTGCTTTGTGTATGATGACAACAGGAAGTTACTCTTCTTCTTAGAGTGTGTCTAGAACTCACTGTGGTTTGCTGAGATTAAAACTCCATCACATGGAGATGCTTTTCTACTATGACTTATTAACTCAAGGACCTGTGTGAACATGTGAGGATTGAAAAGGTATGGGGGAGAGTGTGTGCCTTTTCATCTGACTTCCTGAAGTATTGTTCTTTCTGAATTTGAGAACATAAGCGATTGCCATGAGTAATCTGAGTTCTGACACTACACTAGATTGGGTTGTAACGTTTGGCAGACAAGATCTATAATGATTTTTCTACATTCAGATCATTTCTTTAAGTTCTAATTCTTTTAAAATAAGTTATTAACATAAATTAGAGCATTAAAAAATGAAGTGACATGGAATTAGGAGAGAAACACTGTGAGGCTGAACCTGAAAGCACAGATTCATCTCATGAGAATCATGTTTTAAGTGGTACCTATGATACACAAATTGTTATCACTTACTAATCTACCGTGGGGCTGATCAGGTTTAATAATGAGTCTTACAGGCTGATAAGAAACAGAATTACTAAAGGAAATAAAGTTATCAGAATAGATATTTGGTGACCTTCTTTTAATTGTTTTTCTGACAGTTACCTGGTTTCTTCTTAATAAGAAATGCTCGTTAACATCACCTCCCATGAAGTAGTTAGCAAGACAATCACTGCTTTCATATATAAATAAAAGAACACTCTGAACCATCTTAGTTCCCTTATGGTACCAAAGATTTATCATCCAGTGAATGGATTTTAATATAAACACAGAATTCAGTTCTAGTTATTGCCAATTATGAAAATGTAGAAAGGGGTCATTTGCCAAGCCTTTATCTAAGTCAGCATGCTATGGTCTAAGAAATAAAATGGTCATAACATTTAAGCAAGGGAAGTGGAACACTGATACTAAAGGGATAGTAGACACAGATACTTGAAATGGTTTGATGAATGATACAGGTAAAATTTCAATATCAGTGGAATCTTCCATAGTGCTGTGGAGGAAGAATGGAGGCAAGGTCAAAAGGTGAGGGCGAGGTGAGTGGGACTTGTATTATGGGAAGAATAATTGCATATTTCACAATTAAAGCTTAGTAATTATCTTGAAGATAGAATGCCTATTTAAGAGTTCAAGATAGAAGACCTGATAACATTTTGAGCTCCAAACATACTCTTAGGCAAGGAACAGAAGATAAAAAACACATCCTAAGAGTAGCAGAGAAAGGACTAGTTAGGAAAGTCTTTAGAAAAGCAGAACTGTGAGCCATGCATGACTATTACGGTGGGACTATATGTTGTATATTGGAGGGAGGGAGAAATTCAGTGGTACCTGTCATTCATTACAAACAATGTTGAAGAACTGTGTAAAAATGGCTGCTTTTGTTAGGCTTAGGAATCCACATGATAGGTAGCTGGTAACAGAAGGGATCATAGAGAATATCATACATGTTTTGGTCTGGAAGCAAGATGGTAACTCACTTTTGGTTATTCACAACCAAAAGTGTTTTTGAGTAATAGCTTGATGTTGATGCCATCTGGCTAAGAAAACTTTAGTTTTCAAATTGTGTGGTTACAAGTAGAGTCTTTTCAATATTTTCACATTTTTTTTTTTTTTAAGATTTAAAAAGTTACCATTAAATACAAGTGTGGAAGCTGACTGTCCCTGTGGGCTCTGATTTCCTTCCACTTACTCTTCACATTTCACAGAGGCCTGGGGTGCTTTTATAATGCAGCTAAGTAATGATATATTATTTTAGGTCTGCGATAAAGTTCTGATGTTTTAGAGATTTCCTTTGATAATAGAGTTTCTGCTAGGCATCTTAGTTCAGAAATGCCCTCCAAGACAAATATATTCCTCATGTCTGCTCATCTGGCATTGTGATGTTAAGTTGTAGGCTGCAGGACCAAGTGTCCTATGACACCTATAAAGGAAATATCTGTGTAATAAAAGAAAAATGAAGTTTGAATTAGATGCAAGAGATATTGGGCTGTGGAAAATTTTTCTTATCTTAGCCTTCTGTCTTCTGGAATTGAAAATATATGTCACCATCATAAATTTTGTATTTATTTATTTTGTTGAGTGTTGGGGACAGAATGCATGGTCTCATACATGGCAGACTATTACTCTACTATTGATATATACTCCCAAGTGTTTCAACTTCTAAACACTAGTTTTAAGCTCAGAATCTTGTACTTTTATAAAAGTTCTCTTTATGTTGTATAAGGTTCTAAACTTATATTACTTAAAATGTTCTGGGAGTAAAAACATACATATGTGTTTAGAAAGCATCTGTGTCCTGAGAGCAACATTCAAATAGGAATGGAGATCTAAAGTAGGAAGAATAAGGAGAATGAAGAAGACAAAAGAGGACCACAAAGCAAATGGAGATGGTTAACTAGGGTTTGAATACACCCAGACCACAAACGTTTCAGGAGGAAGTAAATTATGTTAAAAAATCCCATAATGCTCACAATGATATCACTAAAAATTTGCTAGTAGTTTTATTCTCCTAAATATATAGCATTTTTAATGAAAAAACAAAAACAAAAAAGAATGAGCCAGTGAAAAGAAGCCAACATGCATCAATTTAAAAAGTGAATTCATGATGAACGAGACAATACTGAATATATATGAACTTATCATGATGTTTGTTATGGGAAGTGTAAGACAGGACAGTTATATAACAATGACTTTTTTTGGGAGGAGAAATCCTCTTTCCTCAAAAGTAGCTCATTTATGTATTTCTAACTGCTGACAGAAGCTGGATATACTTCCTGCAGCACACTACTCCTTCTCATCCTGGCAGGCGTGGGGCAAAGAACAGCTCAAATGCACATACTAAGTTCAGTACTCTTCCTGCCAGGTGATATCACCATCTTGCTTCTATAAGGCTGATTCCCTACCAAGAGTTTTCTTTATAGTGCTAGCATCATTCCTCCATTCATTCAGAGCCAGAATCTAGAAATCAAAATTTGTTTAATTTGGCTTGTTTTTTTTTCCCCATTCACAATATTTCTTCCTAAGACTGGCATCTTTCTACACTCTATACTCAGCTTACTCTGCTCTCTATTCTGTTTCCTGTGCTCTGTCTTCTCTGTTTCCTGTGCTCTCTATTCTGTTTCCTGTGCTCTCTCTATACACTTTTCCCCGTACCTCTCCAGGTTTTGCTTTTGAATTCATTGTTTATTTTTTTATTTTTTAATTTTTGCTAGGTAACCACTATATATACTGCAAATTGACTCATAATTTTCATTTTCATCTCATATTTAGAGGTGGCAACATGAGTTTCAAATTTTATATTCAAACATATTGTGAAATTACTTTTGCTTTAGTCATTTTAGTGATATTTCTCTTTGAGGAGATATAGTAAAGTAAAACCATGTACTTTTTTGGTTTGTGGTATTCTTTTAGAATTTTTAAAATATTATTTGTGACTTCTATATCTTAACTCAAAATTGTTAATTTAGTAAGAAATTCTTAAGAGTGGTTAGACAGTAGTTATTAAATACTATTGAGTATACTGTAACAGTCTTTAACACTGACAAGAAATGAGCTCATGTTTTACAATTCATGATAATTTTTAATTATTCATAGAATGAGGGAATTAGTACATTGTATTTCTATTTAGCATCTTTTAAGAAAGATATTGATCAGCAAGATAGATCTTCTGAACATGAGTAATATTGTTTCATTTTATAATTTTCTAAAATATTACTCTTGTTTCAATTAAAATTTATAAAAAATGGAAGTAATTTATACTTTCACAAAAATGGAAAATTAAGCAGAAATGAATCATTAACTGAATATATATGTTGTTCAAAAGTATATATGGTTTTAGATTTCCCAACGAGTTTTCAAATTTTAGAGCCATTGTGTTATGAAGTCAATCCCTTATGTAGTACAAAAGCCACACTTGGATAAATGAATTTTATCTGCTTAAAAACGTTGTGGGAGTTTGATATGTAGCCTTCAACTGTTAGGATTTATTTTTTTGATATGTAGCCTTAAACTGTTAGGATTTAACTTTTGGAGAGACAACTTCTAGAAAAGAAACCTCTAAAGGAATCAATGGATTTATTTTATATGATACATTATTTTAAAGTCAAAATTTTAGTAAATATTTCCTAATGTACTCTATTTTTACCCAATGTTTGTAGGATATTTTCATAGAAGTTATACACTCAAATTATTTGAATGAATAATGTGGAAGCTTTCTGTTTCTTAATTATTAATATCTTTTTTTCAAGACTTTCATGTAAGACACATGATTTTGAATTCAGGATTGTACATATAGAGTAAATACTACATATTTGAAAAGTAGAATTAAAGGAATAAGTCATTGTGATTTTGTAGGGAACTAAATATTTAAAAAAAAAAAAAACCCTTACTTTTGGAAATAGAAATAAATGTTTAAAAGTATATGAGAAAAAATAATTGAATATGATAATTTCCAGGGCTGTGGAGATAAACCAGTTCATAAATGTGCCTGCCTCACAAGTATGAGGACTAGAGCTCCGTTACTCAGCATCTCTTAGACATGCAGTGGTGCTAATGAAGCAGCTCCAGTCAGTCTAGCTAACTGAAGAGTGCTGATTTCAGTTATGGATTCCCTTCTCAAAAGTTGAAGTAACAACTTACCATGCTAGATACCTGTGACCTCCATGTACATAAACACACACATGTGCACACACACACACACACACACACACACACACACACACACACACACACATATTTCAGGCAGTCATCAAACTTCAGCACTTCCTATCACAATGATAGAATTAATGGCAAGTGCCATTATACACAGTTTACAGCCAACCATACTTAAAAAGAAGTAAAAATAATGTGTTTTTAATAATTACGATCTTTGGTGAAAACAGAAGATTTTGGAGAGGAGGAAGAGACCAGTGAGTTGAAGACAGAAGAGGAGAATGGAGGGTGAATATAATCAAGATATGTTTTATATGTGTGCATGAAAATATCACAGGAAAACACAGCACTTTCTTCAGTTAATACACACTATTATCAAAGAGGAAAACAGTCTTTGTTTTACTTGTAAGCATCCCAGTATCTTTTCACTTATAATTAAAAGAAATTATGCATATATTCTGTATTCTAATATAATCTATAAATAGCAATTATAAAAACATACTTCCTTTTTCTTCAATGGCATTCTTTAAGTAGCTACCACTTAACATTCATTTCTGATACTCCTCCATTAAAATGGGATGGAAAATCTGACAAAAGGAAGCACATGGTCTGTGTGACTCTTTATTCATATAATAATTGATTACCATTCCGACAACACCCCACCTTTTTACATGGCTGTAAAAGGAGTTCATTTTAAATTAATTGACAACACTATGAAATAAATTGCTTTACTATGTGGCTGGAAAGTAAAGCAGACAAACATCAGACGTAATTGTATTCAAATTGCTATATAGGGCTTGTGTAGGTGAAGGCTAGAGCCAGAATTATTTGCATGGGAAATAAATGTTGGAAGACTAGTGATTTGGGGACCAAACACTCTCTTTTGGAGAGGAGGAAGAGAATTTTCTAAGAGAAAATTCTCCCACACCTCTCACTCTCTTTAGATATTGCTCTCTGTTTCTTATAGTGAATGTGTGGTTTTCCTGTAGTGGTTCAAACTGACTGTGTATGTTGTGTTGCAGTGTAGCTTTCATGATTGGGAGTATCATCTGATAAGTATTTTTTTTAAAGTATGGTTTTCTTTTCTGATTGTTAAATTGGGAGACACAAAATTATCTCCCAATTTTGTGGAAGTGAGGGAAGGCTCACTATTGATGCATGGAATTTTCCAATAAGAATAAATGAGAAATTCATTCTAAACTTTACTTCTAGAATCATAGACACAAATGATTCCTAAACTTTTAGAGAAACAACAACAACAAAACACAAACAAACAAACAATACAAAACCTCTATACTATTCTCTATATAGTGACCCTGAATGTTACTATCCTTTAAAAATCTAGAATGCTGCTAATGTTTTTAAAAAGAGTATTAGAAAAAAACCAAAAAGAACATTCCTTTGCTTTTTATTAAGCAACATGTTCCCTTATCAAGAGTACTAGGGAACACAGAGTTGCTAGACCACACAGATTAAGAACTACTATAGAGAAAATGAAAGAAGAAAGGTAGGGAATTGCTTCTTTCTACAGTAGACAAAATATAAAAACAAGTTCGGAAAGGTAAAGTTGGAGACTAGATCACATTTTTTAACATCTAAAAGATTTTAGAATTTAATAGTTATCAGGAAAAAAGTCTGTCGATTATATCTTGAAATTGAAATGGAGATTTCCTAGGCAAATATTAAGAAATTACATTTGTATATGTAGAAAATCTGTGTTGATCAAAGTGTAAATATTTGATATGCAAACAATTCAAAGAGGTTAAACCAAATTTATGATTGTCACAACACATAAAATTGTTAGAGTCTAAGATTCTTTTAGAAATAAATCATCTAATTTTCTTCAGTCTATCTTAGCGATGCGTGTTAGAAAATAGAAAAGGCAAACATTTGGGTGAGACAGCTCATGCCTATAATCCCAGGAGTCAGAGATTGAAGTGGGAAGATTGTGGGCTCAAGATCAGATTGGAAGACCCAGAGGCCTTATCTCAAAAGAAAAAGAACAAGCATAAAAGCTAAAACAATGGAAAGAATTCTCCATTTAAGCCATTTTTACTATTTAAGCCATTTTTGGTTCAGTTATTTTGTGATTTTATTAACCAATTGCTGAATAGTTTTAAATTTTGATAACTTCATTTCTTAAGTCAATTAAGATATTTTAAAATGATAGTACAGTATGATTGAATATTTAATCTCATAATCAAGATGTTTATATGATTTTTCACATCTTTCTGTAATATTTCCTGCTTGCATTTATATTTATCAAGTTGTATATGGATTAAAATAACATGTTGTGTGAAAGAGTCATGAATAGAATATAGAATATGGCATGTAGGAGGTACTCATTGTATTTTTCTAAAATCCTCATGTTTCTGTCATTGATTTGATTTATTTTTGATTTAATAAATTGGAAATCCTAGAATTATATCTCATGGTGGAAAGTGAGAGGGTTGTATGGTGGCAAATCTTAGGTAGGTATTACATAAGAGGTCATTTAACATCCACTTTTAAATAAACCATGCTCTGGTTGGTTGAGAGCTCCCAGGGTTTAAACCACCAGCCTGGGAGAACATAGGGAGAGACCCATGGCTCCAGCTGTTTATGAAGGGGAGGATGGCATTGTTGGGCATAGGTGGGAGGGGAGGTCCCAGTGTGGGGTAATTCAAGGGTGGGGAGGTGGGAGTGGGTGGGTGGTTGTGGGCACATCCTCATAGAAGCAGGAGGAAGGGGGATTGAATAGGGCTTTCCTGGGTGGGGGTGTGTGGAGTGAATGGGGAAAGGGGATAACATCTGAAATGTAAATAAAATATTCAATAAGAAATTGAAAAAAAAAAAAAACCCAAAACCAAACCATGCTGATCTCAGGATCTTCCTTTGTAAAATATAAAGCTCCTATGGCCTCAAGGTGGTGAACGTTGGATTGGAGTCCCCTTTACTTTCTGAGAGCCAATGATAAAAGTTTTTCGGTGTGATAATAATTTATAAGCTGACTGTAGAGTTAATTTAAACATTTGTGGCGCCTTGCCAGAGTGTGGGAGGTTTGCTGGAGTGTAGATTCGGCACTTTCATGCAACTCAAGTGGGGAGAAACCACGTTATTTTCTTGAATTAAGCATCAGTGTGACAACTTGGTGACATCTGCTGTAGTTATAGCTGTGTCACTCACCAGATGTGTGATCTCAAGAAACAACTGAGCTTTAACATTTTTTTTCTCTATTTGGAAGTAATAGTATAAGTTTAATGATTCTAGATGCCTCTTGTCCTTACATTTTCTAGAGTAAATAAAATATCCCCCCATTAAAAGATACTGAAGCTAAAATCTCTAAAATAAATTCTGATATAGTATAGATATTTTACAATTAGTAGATAACCTCCCTCCCCGCAAACATGTCAGTTCATATTATTGCCCGGCTTGGTAGAATTTGCAAGTGCACAGGGAGTAGTCCATCCATTTACATGTGTCTAAGTGTTGATTTTTCAAAAGGAGGAGGCAGCAAGATTCTTGTCTATCAAATGAATCGTTTATAGAAGCAAAATAAGTCACCAGTGTTTTTCCTTCATTTAAAACATTTTCAGTCTCAAATAATGGCAATGAAGAGAAATGAATCTGTGAAAATAAAATTGGAACACAAAGTATCTGTTGAATCATACAGCATCATATATACAGGAAATAATTTATGTTTGTTACATTTACATCAGTAAATAATTTCATAAAATAAAAATTTTAAATTTTATTTGGGTTTTATGAGCAAATTCCAGCATTGAGTAAGCAAATAGACTCTTAACCCACATCAGATAGGTGATATTGTAGTAACTTTTTACTTTATGGTACAGTCACTGCTATATTATTATTCATCATCTGCACTTGATTGTGCTTCTTCTCTCTCGGTTCCTCCTAGTAGGAGAATATAAAATCCATCACTCACAAGATCCTTTTCATACACACATCAGTGTCAGGCTATTACTGAGACTAGTAATAGATTTTGAAACATTTGGTCTCTGGCACTGTCAGGCATATGTACAAGTGTGCACACATCTGCCACTTTTCCTTTTTAACTTTAAAGCCACAGTATTTCAGATACTCATCAAATTATCAGTTATAGTTCACAAGGAATAGTTGAATCAAGTAGATGAAAAATTGTGTTTAGGTTAAGAATTTTCTTTTTACAGAAGTGAGGTTTTTGAATAATGCAAATGGCATTTTAAATGTTGTATATAATGCTAGGCAGTCCTCAACTCTGTGGCATGAAGATATGAATATTTTCTTGAAATTACAATATATAAAAATATTCACTTATGTTTGAAAAGTTTTATTTAGCTCTATCAACTCACTCTGTATTCTTCCAGTAGATTGTTAAATATCTGATAAAATGACTAAATTTGTAACGTGTGACTTATATAGTCATATATGTGTGTGTGTGACTAAGAATATATATATATATACACATATATATATATATATATATATATATATATGTATATAATGATAAAGTAAAAATTTTCCAAAATCCTGAAATGTTTTGTATTGTTTGTACGTTTCATATGGTAGCCTTTCATACACTATTTTATTTACCTTTTCACAGGAAAGGAAGCCATCTTTTATGATTTCCAACCTGTTGGCTATTTACCAATTTCTTATAAATTTCTGACTTTAGAAAACGAGGGAATGAATCTTTGGCCATAAGACTATAGATTAATTTTTGAGCCTCATCAAAGCATTTTGGAGTTGGTTCAGCAATATTTCTTGAGATGATGTCTCTGGTACTGAAGTCAATGTTAATCTGTAGAAAACAAGGTTGCATGTCATTATATGAGATTCAAAACATGCATGTTTTATCAGGATACTAGATATACATACTGCTAAAAAATTTTCAAAGTTATTTGATGGGAAAAAGCAGCAAGGTCATGCATTCATTTTTGACACAATGAGCACATTCTCACATTCTTGGTTTTTTTTGACATATTTATTTATTTATTTATTTACACTCCAGACTTTATTCCAACCCCCCTGATCCACCCTCCGACTGTCCCACATCCCATACATCCTCCCCACCCCATGTTTTCACCAGGGTGTTTCCACTTCTCACCTTCATCCCCCACCCTCCACTTCACCTGACCTCTAAATTCCCTGGGGCCTCTAGTCTCTTGAGGGTTAGGTGCATCATCTCTGGTTGAACATAGACCCAGCAGTCCTCTGCTGTATATGTGTTGGGGGCCTCATATCAGCTGATGTATGCTGCCTGGTTGGTGGTCCAGTGTTTGAGAGATCTTGGGGGTCCAGATTGAGACTGCTGGTTCTCCTACAGGGTCACCCTCCTCCTCAGCTTCTCTCAGCCTTTCCTTAATTCACCCACATGGGTCAGCAGCTTCTGTCCATTGGTTGTGTGCAAATATCACTGCATCTGACTCTTTCAGCTGCTTGTTGGGTCTTCCAGAAAGCAGTCATGATAGGTCTCTTTTTGTGAGTGCTCCATAGCCTCAGTAATAGTGTCAGGTCTTGGAACCTCCCCTTGAGCTGGATCCCACTTTGGGCCTATCAACTAGTTTTATAATTTATTCTAACTTGAGAGGGGTAACATTGACACAAAACAGCTAAAGCTGACTTTTAATTCATTTTTAGAGGCCAATTATTTTATTTTTATTTAATTTATTTTTAATTCCTTTAATTTTTTTTTACAATCCCTTCATTCCATCTCTCAGTTTGCCCTCAAATTGTTCCACACCCATTCTTTTTCCCAGTCTCCAAGAAGATGTCCCCACCCCCTCCCCACCTAATATTTTAAAAAGGCAAAAAGAGCCGGGCAGTGATGGCACACGCCTTTAATCCCAGAACTTGGGAGGCAGAGGTAGTATGATTTCTGAGTTCGAGGCCAGCGTGGTCTACAGAGTAAGTTCCAGGACAGCCAGGACTACAAAGAGAAACACTGTCTCGAAAAAAAAAAAAAAAAAAAAAAAAAAAAAAGGTAAAATGAAACTCCAAACAAGACACATAATAATTTGAGATGCCTTTTTCCCATATCAGTTTGTTTTACTAAAATTTTGATCTGAATTCCAAGCCTATATTTACATAGAAATACCTATAATATTCTAGACTGTGTTTCACCATTCTCCGTATACTCAGTAAACCTTGTAGGCTCCCAAAACATTGCTCCTCTATTCTGTTTCTCTCTACTTGAGTAAAATGAAACAAATTATACCTCTTCTTCATTGCTATCATACCTTGTGCAGATGAGAATGTACATATGTTGAATTACACATACACACACATACAAAGACAACAACAATAGCAACACACCAAGAAGGGTCTAATAGAGATCTATTACATCGTAATACCCCATTCACCTGAAAAACTGCTGAAATGTAAGCCAACTTTTGCAGCAGTACTTGCTCATCTCCATCCATATTTCAGAATATTTCAACAGCAAAAATTTTATTCAAGGAAACTGAATTAAACTAAAAATATTCATGATGTCTAAAATATATCTGAATCTTAATATTATAAGCTCTCCAAAGGCAGGGGCTATATCTCATTTGTCATCATTTCTAGGACTTAACTGAATACCTACCACATCATTAAAAAAATCAATAGATATTTATGGAATACAATGAGAACATCTCAGGAGAAAATGTGAGAGTTGATAAAGTGCTATAATTCGGGGATTTTGTGAAAGAAAACTCATAAATATCACTCATACAGCATCGAAGTGATGCTAAGTGATAGGTAGATTGAGCTGCAATTAACTCCCATTCAGCTCCTAATAGGATATGTATATAAAAAAATCAAATTTCTAGTTTCAATTTCCAAGGCAGAAAAGTGAACAATAATTGCTCTTACCTTAAAGTGTTTTATTTGCTAATGAATAAATATTATAAAATGTTTTAGTGAATATTATTTTAGGGGGAACAATAATAAAATATAATTAAATTGAAGAAGTCATTAAAAGTACATGATTAGTTTTCATATAGTATCCTTTGATGAAAATTTCAGATACTCACTGGCCCCAGATCCATCTATAATTCTACTCTTTTGATCAGTTCCTTTGGTCCTTCCTCAAAGATCCAGATAAAATCTTGAAACTTCTGTAAACATACCCCAAATCTAGAGTCAATTACCCCTTCTTCATATAAGAGGTCATACGGCCATTTTCAAATCTGATGCCTTGATGACCTGAACCTTGATACTGCTGAGCTTCTGTTTGGTTACTTTAGTCTACTTATATTCTGAATCAGATGATGTCACTAAAGTAAAATGTAGAAGAATTTTAATTCAGCAATGGCTGTTCTGGCAAGGGATCACACCCAAAAATATGATCCAGCTGGAATGCAGACATGTCCTGGACTACTGTATGATCTGACTGAAATAGCAACATGTTCTAAGTATACACCCCTAATCCTTATCAATGAAAGTAAGTTTAGTTTGTAGAAGGAAGCAACCAGGCTTGAAAGTGACCTTTAATTGAGGGCAAAGTTATGAATCAGAGAAAGATTTGACAGGATGAATCACAGATAGGGTATACCCGGCTCACATGAGGAAGAGAGGCTACTTAAGAGTAACAAGAAAGAAAAATGGTGTGATATGTGTTGGGTGTTATGTGTTTATGGTAGTTTTTTTCTAGACAGTTGTATAGATCCAGGTTACATTGAGAATAAGGTAAACACAGCTGAACTAAGAATAGCCTTAGTATGAGAAGGAGCCAGATAATTAGAACATATTACCAAAGTTAGTATGAGGCCAGGCAGAGCAGTTTAGCCAGAAGCCAAAAGAATCCAACTTGAATCAGTTAGCTTGGAAACGAGTTTGAGCCAAAACAGCTGAGTTGAACAAACCAGCCAGAGCTCAGAAAGAGCTAGGTGAATTTATTCAGCAGTAAGTGTGGGAAGATGAAATATTTTAGGCATAGGTTAGCAGATGGAGGCTGAAAGCTGAAGCCTACAAGGACTGGGCTTGCAGAAGATTATATTGTACAGAGGCTAGAAGGTTCTACTTTGGCCTTGGGACAGTTAGAAATGCTCTGGGATAAGCCCAAGCCATGTATTTCTAAAGCTTGAATACGAGTCTCATCTCATACCTTCATTAGAAGAAATAAAAGTAACATATTTATAGAGAGATACACTAATTAATTGGTTTCAATAGATGACTGGAGGTGTCTATTATGTGCCATATGCTGTCTCTATTTTGGGGAAAGACAGCTGATGAAATTAAATTAATCATAGTTAAAACTGAACAATAAAAAGTCAGATATCTAAGAATTTGGAGAAAGATTTCTGACAGATAATACAGTAAAGAATTTAGGTTCTAAAGACCCACATTCCTGGATGTCTAGGGTGTGGTATGCAAGAGAAAAAAACCCCAAGTATTAGAAGTATGAATAAGGGGAGACCCACCTAGGTTTAGTATGTCTTATGTACTGCAAAAAAGAATTTAGCCTTCTTTGTTATAAAATGAAAGAACATCAACTACTATCAGGAACTTGTCTTGTTTTTTGAACACCCATGCTAATCCCTTTAAAAATTAAATATATTATGTATGTGTGAATATAAGCTTCCATTTGTTTCTTTACTTAGATATATAGAAATTCTTCAACAGCATCACTAGTGATTTGTATTCTCCTAATGTTGTGTGGAGCAACGTATCCTATTATGTTTAGACATTCTCCAGAAGAGGTTTGATTGACAGTAGCATTCATTGGTGCCTATTGTGTAGTCCTGTATACTGTTTTCACATCATTATCCTCACCTCCACTATCATCATCACCATCCCGGTGATCATAGTCATGCTTGATTTAGGCATTCATGATCCTTGCTATGTAGTCCTGAGTTACTCGTTTCTTTTGTTCTATGTCCACTCTGCAGCCAATAGCACTATCACTGAGATGTATCTCCTCTGCTTCTATGTACACTTTGTTTTCCCACAAAACTATAAAATTTCCAGCATATTCTTTACATTTTGCTTCTTCTGAAGTTTTTTATATTATCCTGTTTAACTAAATCACTTTTTTTCATAGAAGTCTTTCACAAGACTTTTTGTGTTTAAGGTTAAATCCAAGTCACATTTTCTTTGTGGATTATGAATAGATTAAAATTATGATGACTTCACAAAAGGTTTCTTGTCACAAAAAATCTGTCAGATAGTTACATATTTTGCATTTCTCACAAGGCTAAGGACCACTATCTACATATTGTAAAAATTCAAGTGAAGAAATGCTTGGATATTTACTCAGAATTATTCTGTAATTTAAATAGATTTTCATTTAAATGAATTAATGCTAATTAATATTGCTACCAAAAGCATTTTTGACTTGCTTGCTTTCTTTCCAAGGAACTGCCATCCTCAGCTATTGATATCTTAGTGATGAGCAGATCATTGTTTTCAGGAGATAATCAGTAGTTTTATGAAGATGTGTCTTGGCAATTCTTCTTACTGTCAGTGACAGAAACAACACATTCACATGTTTATATAAATGTCATTATTTTTCTTTAACTTATTCAAGCTTGACATAAAACAGTTATCCTTGAGGACTCTTTCTTTTCTGATCATTATCTAGTGTATAGTGCATGTTTGTGTGTGTGTGTCTGAATAAATTGTGCCTTTGATCCTAGAGCTTCACAGTAATTATTTTTATTTTCAGTTTTGTGCCTACAGTTTAGGTTTTACTACATAAACTCTTCTCTTCCTCTACTACATTTCTTATAAAACCTTTACCTTTCAACCATGTGTATGGTATTCCCAGTATACAAATATCAATTTCATGACTGTTTATTATATGAATATTTATCTGGAATTCTATTAGTTTTCTGTGATATGTATGTGAAACATCTAACCATAACATCTGTGTTCCTCACCCGCTGTTTTCAATATCCTGATTGTTCCTGGTTGTAATAATAAGTTTTATTTGCATGCTGGAATTGTCATCTCAGACACGTACTGCCCTTGTCTGCTAACTAGGCTTAGTTCTGGAAGCTTCCAGCCTCCATACAGTTTTATCTAGTCCTAGAATGTTTTCAGACTCTGAGACTTACTACTGAATGAGTTCACCCTTTCTTGTTCTTTGTGAGCTCTGGCTGACTGATTCAATGTTGTTGTTCTGTCTCAAACTCCACTCCAACATGACTGATTCAATCTGGCCTCTCTCTCTTTGCCTCTGATTGAATTATTGTGCTTGGTCTCAAACTAACTTTAGCAATCTTTTCTGATCTTCTGGCTCCTTCTTCTTCTCTTCTTCATCCTGTCTTCATGTTTCTCTGGCTAATTCTTTGTCTCTGTAAAAGTCTCCCTGTAAAACTACCTCCTCTTTCCCTTTGCACTGCTCCTCAAGTAGTTTCCTTTCTTTTCTCTTCTCATGAAAGTGTGGCATATCCTATTCTGTTAAATCTCTCTCTCATTCATCAGTTTGTCTTCTACTCAATTAGACATCACTTTTAAACATAGGTGCTTTCTTCTACAAATAAACTTTACCTTCATTATTTGGAATAAATGTGTGTGCTAACTACTGGGAACACCATAATTAGAAACTAGATTTTGTTCTTTGTTTTTTTTGTTTTTGTTATTGTTTTTTGTTGTTGTTGTTTGTTTTTTTTCCTGGTAAAAGCACAATGTGATCAAATATCCTGCAACACATAGTTATATCCCAAAACATACTACTGTGTTTTCTGTTTCCAAAGTGAGCCTCACATAAATCTTTTTCAGATTGCTTTCTTTCCTGTCGTATGTATCCATATAGCATTTTTTCCCCTTGGTATACTTGATTTTATAATGAGTATTCTCCTCAAAGTCTTCCTGTGTCACAGAAAAGATGTTTCTTTTATTTTCTTGTTATAGAAACTTTGATGTAGAAGTCTTAAGAAATTAGGTTTATGCTTAAACAGAGTTGGGTACGAAAGCTTTAGTTAATGTTAAATGTTTAGTTTTGATTATCTGAGAAAGGAGATTTGTTATGACAAAAGCATTCAACAATTCGGGGATGGAATATCTCAAAAATATCAGCCAAATGGATATTCATTTCCAGAAGTTTATTTCTCTCTTTTCTTTCTAATTTTATTTTCCTTAGCAACTGTGTCTTTTCCAACGATAAAAAATTTTGAATAATAGATTCAATTCTAAAAGAAATTCTAAAAGCAAGATTGTATAAAGATGACTTTAAATATGAAAACAATTTCAAGTGGAATATTAATAATAGTGTGCTAATTGTTTACATTGATCCTTTATGGTGTTACATATACCTGTAAGATGATTATAGCTATTTACCTTATTGTTTAGAAAAATGTATCACATATTTAAAAGCTAGCCATTTTATATAAATTGTTTTCTGAGATCAATTTATTTAGGGTATTTAATGATCAGTTGTTATAGAACTGTGCTAGAATCTGAGGATAACAAGAACATCAAGAAGCAATTAGAACAGATTTTCAGAAAGCAATATAAAAGAAAACAAAATATGTTTTCTAGAAACAGGTCTCTCCCAAGAAAGTGAAATTTGAAACTGGGCTTTGAATTATTATCATATGTAGGAAATATGAAATCTAGGTCATTCCTGTAGGAGGACTCATTCAAAGAAGCCTGTTGGGTTTCAAAAGAGTAAAGGCAAGAACTAAGTGAGTTAAGTGGGTCATAGACCCTGTAGCACTATATTGCTTTTTATGTATTGTGAGAGCATGAGGAGAATTTTAAGTAAGGTAATAATGTGAACACGTGTTTCAGTAATCACTGATTCTGGGTGAGCTTAAAAACAAGGTCTGAATGAGAAAGATAATCTAGAAACCTTATCAGATATGTGGGCAATAGATGTTAGTTAGGGAGTAATGCTGCAGGGACAGAGCATGTATTTCCCAAACACATTTACTAGGTAGAGAAAGGAAGACTTATTATCCAATTCTTGTGACCTGAGGGCATATCTTAAGAATGGCTGACCTTGAGGAATATTCTAAAGAATGATAGGAAATCATGATTAGATATGGACTCCTAGATAAAGAGAAGATAAAGAGATGGCTTACAATGATCTAGTCAAAACAATGGCAAACCAGAATTACCATTAAAAGAGATGTAAAGAACATCAGCAGATAAAAACTTTGAATAGAAAATAACACTTAGCTTTCGATTTTCACACATACACACACAGACACAGACACACACACATATAACACTATTATATAACACTATTATATATTACATATTGACAACTTAAAATTATTTATGTGAGAGTAACTATATAACAATTTATATTAGTATAAATGAACATTTGCTTTTGTTTGTATAGTCTTAATTTCAGGTGTTTCAAGAAATAGTATTTTATTTGCGTTTATTTTAAAAGGTTATCTTATATAACAGACTACACTGTCAGTCCAAGAAAGCAGGGCATAGATTGTTATTCTTTGAAATGAGAGTTGTGATGTTATCACAACCATTGTGAGGCTTTAAATCTTGCGGTGTTTTTGAAAAAAGCCTTTGCACAGTTGACAGGGAGAGCGAACAGTATGATGCATTGAGAAAATGGCTCTATGTATACTGTAGTTATTTAAAACATTTTTATTTTAAGATCTAAAATATTTTAATACTCATGATTTTGGTTAGCAGAAAGTTATGAAAGCCAATTTCCTTTTTTGTACACCTGCATTTTTAGCTTCTTTCACCTTTCAACAAATTATTTCTACAGGAAGAATATATTTTAAAGACTACCTGTTGAGTCTCTCTTTTAACTCTAAATTCTCTTTTATATATTTTTATGTAAGTTGGATGGAAAGTTTCCAGTTTGGCTCCCAAATTCAAATTAGGTGGCCTTTCCTCATTTAGAATGCATAGTGTAACATGAAATTGTCATTGAGCAGAGGATGTAAGCATGCATAAGTAAAACGCTGTACCAAACCTGAGCATTTAGCATCTGAGACATCATTCACAACAATGCTTAAAAATTACTATTTAAATCAAAGCCATCTGTAATCGTGTTTTTGGTTACTTAATTCTATTTAATCACCACTAACACCTCTTGTATTACTTCATTTTTGGCATCATCAAAGGCAAATGAAAATTCTGAAATATTTTCTAAAAGGTTGTGATTAAAGAAAACAGCCTTTTGCAACATCTATAAGGAATATGTGCCTACTCAAGACTATCTGCTTGTTATCAGTGGCTTTGGTGACAAAAATAGATGACACAAGTTGAGAAGCATAACTAACACATTAAATTGGGCAAGAGAAAAAAGGGAAGAGAATTAAAAAGCACCTTCATTAATTAGACAAGTAGTCAAAGCAAAGATGGAATTGAATAAGAACCAGATGCCTCTTCAGCTTCTGTGGGAAAAGGAGATGACACATATAAAATCATGATGCACACAGATTTCTAAATATACATGCTTGGGATGTTATCTCATTGTTAGTAAGGTTGGGAAAGAGTCAGATAGACGGCCTTCTCTTACTGGTATCAACATGGTTGTCCTAGTTTAAAAAACACAAGACTATAGGGCAGCTTAAAGAACACATGAGGTTTGTATTTTTAATTTAAAAAAATATATTTTGTTGTTTTGAACAAATGTATGATTGGAAGAAATATTCATGTCACCCTTTGTCTCCTAATACCATATTTGAACGTGAACTTCATAGTCTAAGATGTCATACAAATTAGAGAAAAATATGAGAAGGAAAATGAAATATTTTGTAGAAATGAAAATAGATTTTATGTGATGATCTGTGCTTTTTATGCTTTTACAGTAAATATCAAGGCTCCCAGGCTATGTCATAAACACTTAAAACTGAGTAGTAGATCTAGAGAAAGAATTTGGAAGTTAGAATCATGAGCTCAAGACGTCTTTCCTTACTGATCCTGGAGCTGGGAGGTTCATCCTTTTATGATTTTTTTCTTGTTTATTTATTTATTTACTTGCAGCTCTAAAGTTCGGCTCATTTTCTCCTGCACAGTGGATGCTCTTAACATTTCTCTGAGGCAGGGAATTCATATGCTGATGAAACAAGACAGCTCATATAAAATCACTCGGCAACTACTTCAGTTTCTTTAGTTATCATTCTTTCTGTTTCTCTCTATCATCTGTTTGTTTTCATCTATCATCTCTGATATTGTTCTAAAAAGAGATCCCTTTAACTGAAGATAAATGAAAGGGTAGTACAGAACTCAAAGTGATGTGGAAGGTGTACGGGTGCTTTATCCGCCCTGCCTGCCACACAGCCCAAGCTGCTGTCACTACTTAGGTAAATTGCTCTGAGTTTGGTCAGTCTTTTCTTTGGCTCCTGGTCCTCTCATTCTTCTGTCCTTCCTTCTTCCCTTCTTGTTTCACTTATTTGCATCTCTTCTCAAATCCTGGTCAAATACTAATTTGTCTTTCTGATACACATTTTCTGACCACCAATTATATTATTTCCATGTACTTTTAAAATTTATTTTCATTTTTAATGCTTGTGAAATCTACTGCAATTCTTTAAATACCAAGGCTTCCCAAAAAGTTGAGTAGCAGATCTGTGGAAGAAGTAATATCGTCTCTTTTCTTAGATGTACCAACATAGTGTGCAGCATACAATATGCATGTGACTGTCAGAGAATAAGTAAAATGGAAGTCAACTAAGAAATGAACAAAATGAATATATTTGGAGATGACTATATTTAGGAGTAAATTGTTAGCTATCAATAACTGGTAAATATAAATGTAATTCTCAAGGTGACTTCGATACATTGGAGACTTGACAATAAAATGGTATCTATTAATGAACATAGGATGGAGAATATAAAGTATTACTCCAGAAGCATGAAGAAATATCTGCACACCCATTTTTTTAAAGTCACTCTCTATCAACAAGCCCCATATCTACTTATTCACTCAGTTCAGTCTCAAACTAACTTTATTTGAAATAAAGTTTAATTTAAAATCCTATGTTGGAGTCATCATGTCCATCCAGATACAATGCAATTTCATCTGTCTTATACTTAATATTATACTTAAGCCATTTTTTTCTAATTAAAAAATTGAGAAAACTAATAATTAAATGCTTCATTATTTTTATGTATCCTTATTCCCACAGGTAAATGTGGCTTGTACGCTTCATTAACAAAATTTTTTTTTGTAATAGATGAGACTCACAAGTGGTAAAAATGCAGAAAATAAATAACTGTAGTGTCCTTATACCTTACTGGTGCACTATAATGTACCACCTCTATCTAAGGCTCAGTGAATACTGACACAGAAGATTAAGTTTGTAAGAGACAAAATACAGGGCATCTGTTGCATTCATATAAGGGGAAGTTGCATCCAATAACAATATTGGTTGACATGCCAACATGGATGACAGAATTTTCACAAAGAACTGTCCTTAGATGCAGAAGCCTAGGCAATCAGTGGTTGCTGAGAATGAATCCATTTTCTTTGGGCATGAGACCTTGTAAGTTCATACAAGCTCAAGTGTTCGGCTTTAAATACATGTAAGTATGAGCAACACTAAAAGTACACAGTAGGATGCATATTTATTCATCTATGTAAAATGATGATTAAAGAACAACTTAGGGTTTTAAGAGGGAGTATAGGGGCATGAGAGGAGTTGAAAAGAAGCAAGGCAGTGAAACTGAAATAATTATAAGAGCCATATATGAAATTTCTTTGAACAAAATTTTAAAGTAAGAAAAAAATACAACAACATAATAAGAAAATGTTGCTTGGTTGGTAATAAAATGAACCTGAGCTTGAAAATATTTGTTTTTATTAGTTTAATTAGTTCAACATCTAGCAATTGAACTTGGGGCCTGGGGCATGCTCATTATGCACTCTGACAGAAGATTGTACCTTTGGATTTATGTAACTTACAAACACTGTGTTGTGGTTTGACTGCACAGCTTTCTAATCTTACAGAATCGGAATGAACTTCTGGCTACTAGTAGTAGTGGGCATAACAGTAGACTTGATATTGCTGTCATTTTTAAATAGATTTATTTGTTTTAATTTATGTATGTGAGTGTTTTATCGTTATATGTATATGTGAAGCACATCAAGCTTGTTGTCTGTGGAGGTCAGAAGAGGGATTGGATTCCCTGAAACTAGGTTAACAGAAGATGGTTTTGAGCTAATATATGGGTGCTTGGATCCAAACTCAGTTCTGCTGCAAGTACTCTTTATTGCTGAGTCAACTCACTGTCGGCCAGTAATTCCTTATTAATGATATATGAGCACTGGTGGAAAAATTAAGATAGTATTATAATTTATCTTATAAGATAAACAGTTTTTTTTAAAGCCAATTAATGTTTTAACATCAAAATATCTAAATTTGTAACAATATGGTCCAAACTAGAATATGACTGACTATAATCAATATTGAGAATCATGTTTTCTTTGCTATTCTCAAGTGCTTTTCATATTAGTTAGTGAAACATGAAAAAAATGTCTAAAATATTCAAAATGTCTAGTCATCTACTTAAAATAACCAGGTCATGCAATTAGCTTTATGGAACATTTTCTTCCTAGCCCATCAGGGTGAGATTTCTTCAGTGAGTTTCTCCTTTGAATGGCAGATGATTTGTTATCACATTTTGTACAGTGTTTATTCACATTTTATGCTTTAAAGCCTTAAAAATCAGTCTTTACATCTTTACAGAAGTCTACAAGTGAGATTTGTAATACTTTAAACTTTAATAGCTCATTTAAGGACTTGGTTATAAAAAAGTATAATTAAAGTATTTTAAAATATCAAAAGCTTTATCACATGGAATAATCTCTAATAATAATATTTCATTGATCACCGTTTTGTCTGCTTTATGTACATAGGTTGTTTTCCTGTTTTAGATGAGGAAAGTGAATCTCAGAAGTGAAAGGCTCCACAGCAAAAAGGAGGCACTGGACTTGAATTCAGCTTGAGATATCCAAGCATTAAATTTTGTGCTATATCATAGCATCTCAGGGCTAAAGGGAGAACCAGAGGCAAGATGACACGATGAAAAAGAGGAAATGAGATTACATCTGTCATAGAACCTGAAAGGCCAGGATTTGCATGTAGTCTCTGCCTGTTAGGATAGTATTCTGACAACCATATAATGTCAGTTTTTGTACAAGCATCAGTAATGAAGTTTAGTACAGTCTAGATGCTATCAATTAAATTTGATTAAATCAGGAGCATTTTTACAGTGAAAAGTAAAGAAATGAGTGTTTGGAAGGAAAGAACACTTAGTAGACACCTAGACAACATGTCTCTAGCACTTTTCTTCAGTGTAGGATTTTCTACCAAGGAAATTGGTTATAATTTAGTTCTTTATCAGAGTCAATTGCAGAGTATCAGCTGAATATAAAATAAAGGACAATGGTCTCTTATGAACTGCTCTGAAATTAACTTTCTGCTTGCTAAATCATAGTGTCCTCTAACCTACGTATAAGAAAATTATGTAGTCTCATCAATTTACCTACCAGATAAGTCTAGAATCTTCCCCATTACTTCTTTATCTCCAAAAATGGAAATAAAGATCTCAGACCTATTCTCCATCCTTCTGCTGACATTAGCAATTTCAAAATACTTTCAATTTCTGAAATTATCACAGTGCTTTATACCACAATGGTAAACTCTATTATGTCTTCAATCTGAAATATTCTAACTTCATTTTCTCTTTTCAGAAAACATGAGTTATATTTCAAAACCTGTCTCTTTAATCAGTGAGTTACTCTGGAAATCTATTCTATACCTTTCAATATGGTTATAATCTCTCTTTACTACTATGGCAATAATTAACTTTAAATGTGTTTTATTATTATATGCTCCCTTTCTATTTGTGCAGTTTTGTTACAAGTCAATCTCGCTTCCTATCTTATTCAATTTTTTATTTTAAAAAATACTCAAAAGTTCTGTTTAATAAATAAATCTACTAGTGGATATATTATCTTTATTATGTAATTGAAAGCCAATAAAGGTTTGACAAAGTAGTTGGTAAATAAAACAAAACATTCAAGTGTCCGGAGGCATTCACATTAGAAAGAGGTGATGGTAAATAATAGGAACAAGAGTGGTTATACACACACACAAAACACACACACACACACACATACTCACACACACACACACACACAAATATATACACTGATATCAATGGATTTTGTCGTATTTAAATGCATACTTGTGTCATTTTGAAA
The DNA here is from genome assembly GCF_011762505.2 of Arvicanthis niloticus. Taxonomy (NCBI): domain Eukaryota; kingdom Metazoa; phylum Chordata; class Mammalia; order Rodentia; family Muridae; genus Arvicanthis; species Arvicanthis niloticus. The sequence goes on from NC_047667.1 coordinate 32,528,594, forward strand.
CAAAATAACCATTACTTGAAAAGGGATCATAAATTTATTTGTATTTGATTTAGTTAATTAGGTGTGTAAAATATTAAAACCTATAAAATTTTATGTATGGAAACAGCAACTGCATTGCCTAGGGAAATTATTGCTGAGGATGTTTATTTTAGAAGGAAAGGTTAGGGAATAAGCAACTGTTTGTCAAAAATTGTTAGTTATAACTTTGATTTCACCTGCATTGTTTTATGTTTTCAATTTTTATTTTATTCATGTGTATTGATTTTTTTTGTCTGCATATGTGACTATGTACGACATATTTGCCTGGAATCCTTGGATGCCAGAAGAAGACATCAGGTTGTGTTCTGTTTTGTGGGTGCTGGGAATTAAACCCTCATCCTCTGCAAGAGCATTTGAGTGCTCTTTATCACTGAGCCACCTCTACAGTCTCTCAGCAGCAGTTTTAAAATTATATTTTTATTATATTTTGTTCATGATGTTTTCTGGTATGTTAAAGTAGCTACTGCTAATTATACGCGTAAGGAAGAAAAAAGACTGGCTTTGAAATGAGGATCATAATAAAATACATTTTTTCAGAGTTGCTTTCAAACTTTAAGGAAATGGCACATTAATCAACTTGACAAACCATAATACTACATTTTCAATTTTCCGGAATTATTTATTGATTTTTAGGTGGTGACTTGGAAATGAATGTTGAAGCATCTCCATATGAGTTCAAGTTCTTTTCTACCCCCTGTGAATTCAAAGCCACACTTCAATAGTTCTTGTGTCTGTTAGTGTTATACCAAACTAGTAACCACTGCAGTAATTAATGTCCATCTAAAAGCTGAACTTCCTATAACTTTCCGTCCTAGATTTTTAAGCAATGTATTTGAATTCTATTTAACTTACTCAATGAGTATAAGGACCATCATTTTACTCTCAGCACATATCCTAATGTTGGATCAGAAAATAAATAACTGTTAGTGACACATGTATGATTTTTTTTACCTTTGTAGGAAAAATTACTGGTGTTATGAGCTAATATTTGGCATTAATAGTTTCATACAGCTTTCTATTTGTCCATTACTCATTCATTAAAAATTTTGACTTTGCGTTACATATTTTCAAGGTATCTTTATCAACCTTAACATGTAAAATGTTTAAATACCAGTTATACTTAATAATATACTATTTGGTATATATATGATTTTTTGTACTGAAAATTGAACCAAACACTAATGAAAATTTCCATATCAGAAATATCATTAAAGGGCTTAGTGAAAGCATTCTTAACCAAATTGATGGTTTGAATTTGGGTTTCCAGCACCCATGTAAGGTTGGGCATGATTGTAACACTAAAACTGAAGAGGTGGAGATAGATGGATTTTAGAGGCTAGTTGGGCAGATAGTATAGCCAAAACAGTAAACCTAAGTTGCAATGAGAGACCTTGTTTCAAAAATTAAGGTGGACAATCAATCTCTTTCCTGGGAAGATTGTCTCTCCTCTCTCTCTGCCTTTTTGATTACTTCTAGTTCTTCATGTAGTGGTTAAGGTCTGTAAACTTTTCCCTGTCCATTTTGGCATGTATGAAAATGGAAGACAAGAATTTGAAGGAGAGCAGGGAGGGATATATGGGAAGTTTTGGAATGAGAAAAGGGAAAGACTTGGAAATGTAATTATATTATAATCTCAAAAATAAAAAAAAAATTTAGAAGTTAAGGTGGATGGCTAGATAGTAACATATCTGGAAGTTAATGCCTGGCATAAACACACACAGCTAAGTGAATCTATACATATACATGCATGTATGCAAAGGAGCACACACATGTGTACACAATAAAAATAAAAAATAAACACTATTTCATGAGAAATTATTAGAATCATTCTAGAATTCCCTATAGAGGAATTTTAAGCCAGCAACATGGCTGCTTTGTCTGGAAGAAAGATTCCCTTATTATACTCCTTTAATTCCAAACACTGTAAGTTAGCTTAGTTTGTAGAAGAAAGCAGCCGTGTTTGAAAGCGATGTCTAATTGAGGGGCAGACAAAGTGACAGATCAGAGAAAGATTTGACAAAAATGAGTCAGAGTCAGAGGTAGGATATACCCAAGTATCTCAGGACAAATAGGAAAGAAAGTCCACTACTGAAGAGCAGTGAAGTGAGAGAGAATTGAGTCAGTTCTGTTCAGTCAGATGAGTTCAGTCAGTGCAGTTTGGAGCCATTCAATCCAGTCATTTGGTAGTCAGTTCAGTGAGTGCAATTTAGTGGAGTTGAAAACATTTGTGAGTCCATGCAGCTCAGTGCAGGTAAGCGGAGGCAGTTGTAGCCAGATAGTAAGAAGGAGCCAGAAGATTAGAACACATTTCCAGAGTAAGTATAAGGACAAGCAGAACAATTCAGTGAGAAGCTGGAAAAAAAAAAAAGATGCTGAAAAACTGAATCTGTCAGTTCATAGAGAAGTTTGAGCCAGAACAGCTGAATTGAGCCAGTCAGCCAGAATTCAAAAAGGTTAGAAAGGGTGAGTTTATTCAACAGTAATCCTCTGAGATAGTAAATGACATCAGATGAAAAAGTTACATTTACATTTCCCCTTGAGATGCTTTGTATTTTGCTGATCTTTAAGTTGTACACAAGGGATTTACTCACTTCCTAAAGCTATCTGGCTCATTTTCACACAAAAGTTTCACACCCACCTTTGGAATATAGAACATTATTACAGTCTATAAGGCAGACTTCTAAGAAATTGAAAATGAAAACTGGTGATATATGAGTGGTAAGATTGTTTTTTTTTTCACATGCATTAATTTTTTAAAAAATATACTGGCATTGAATATATTTATATATTGGAGTTTACTGACACTTTTTAATCTATAAAAAAGAAATGATTAGAAATGTTATTCTTTAGATGGAGTTAACTCCATTTCTAAGTGTGAACAGCCTGTGAGTGATGCAACTTCATTATTCTGAGACATTTCACTTACCTCTTTTGGTGCATCAGCTACAATGAATTCTGAGTAAATCATCTTAGCTTTGGTAGCAATCTTTTCTCTACATTCTGTTTTCTTGAAGTCTTCACAGGCAAGCCAGAACTCAACATTTTCTTCACTAAATTCTGTTTTTAGAAATGTTCGAAAAGCATCCAATCCAGCTATAACATATTTAAGAAAGCATTGCATCATCTATAAGATAGTCCATTGCATCAAATGAGAATTTATTGATATAATGTCCACTGACAATTATTTATTATCCAGACAATGGAATATTTGCATATTATCATTTTCAAATTGGAAAACTTAGTTTTTGTGAGTAATCACAAGTCCAAAATATTTTCATTTATATTTTAAAAAGTAACTTCATTACCAAAAACCACACTTTCTATTTCTAGGTCTGACTTATTTTTCAGAGAATGTCTTGATGACTAGTGTCTTGGGCTATTGAACTGCTTAGCTCAAGTTAATTGTGTTATATTAATTAGGATATGTATATATTTCTTTGATATAAGCTTTTGAGATGAGATTTGGAACTGAGAGAATGAGATATGTTGGTTTGGGCTCAGAGGAGAAGACAGAATTTTTGCGTTGACTATATTGGACAAATATGATCCTTAAACCAAGAAAGTAACTAACAAGGTTTTAGGATTGAGTCTTTATTCACCTCTTCTTTGGAAAATTTTAATTCTGAAAGGCAAGAAATGTTTTTTTTTTTCCAGTGTTGCTTTAAGGAATGTACTCAATGTGAGATGCCACATGATCATGTTTTGTTTTCTTCTGAGCATATACTTCTCTGTAGACTTTGGAGTTAGGGGGCACATGGGGGCTCACTTATCTACAGGCTCAGTTCCTTTAACTTGACCAGGATATGGATTTATCAAAAAAAATAATCTCAGTTCTATCTTTACTTATTACAACACATGTCTCAACACCCCTCCCCGCTCACACATTATCACACATGCAGCACAAGTCTGGCTTTGATAAATATTTATGTGTTTAAAAATGCTGCTTAGGCTTCTATTTTGCTGTAATCCTCATAAAATGTGCCTCATGGACTTCTTTTGTAAAATATCCACAGATAATTTAAAAAGGTGATTCTTGTCCAGTGTTTTCAGCTATGTATGGTTGAGAGTATGACAGAAGCTACATTCTATGTTAGAAAGATTATGTTAAGCTCTCTTATTTTGACTATACTCTCCAGGTATCTTAAAGTCATGGTGTTCAGCTTTTCCATTTGTATTTGGGCAGATATGCTTGTAAACTGAGGCTTTATGTTGGACTAGGAACATGCTCTTCCAGATTTTGTCACTGAGGAATTTGCCATCTGAAAACACAGCGATTGTGCTCTGAACATTTGTTTTCCCAGTGCAGGGTGAGAAAGTTACCCCTCTTGTCTAATCACCTGGAAGAAGTAAACTTATAAAAATTCATGGGGTTGAAAGACTGACTAGAAATAGAAGAAAATATGGAAGGAATGAGATCTGTCAAATTTTTATAGGTTGCTGCAGGTGGGAAACAGAATGAAATTTAGTAAGAAAAATATAAAATAATGCATAGCTTTCTAGGACAAACCTCGAGTGTCTAAAACACTGAATAAAAGTGGCATAATATTTTTCTTAAATGAAGTAACGTAAAAATAAAATTTTATTATAAAAATATATCAGATGCTAATTAAAATTTTTGAAATGAATGTAAGAGAATTGGTTGTTGTTATTATTACTAATCATATGAAAATTAAATTAACTCTGTACTAAGCTTATCTGTCACAAATTTTGACTTTTAAATTTGTAGTCAAAGGTAAAGCTTCCTCTGAAAGTAATCCAAACATTGCTGGAATTTTGAAGTCCAAACATATAAGATAAAGTATTCATTAATAAAGAAGTAATTCTTCTATTCTTGCATGATAGTATTGTGGGTGTCACTAGGGCATATCATGCTCTTCTCCTCAAGGATTTTATGAATGTATCCTAGAGTATTGGACATTACAAATTGAAAAATGACCCCGTTTTCTGCTTCTCTTCAGTTTCTAGAAAGGCCTACTCTGAATGATGTTTCCTTCCACACCTTAATTTGCATCCAAGAAACAAAATCAACAATTAACTTTCAGGTCATGAATCTCTGTCCGTCTATTCACTATTTCACTGATGTTTCTGTTCTAGACACATTTTAATTTGAAAACATTTCAAATAAGTCTGGACTAACATATTACATGCAATAAAATCCATTCTTGAGGGCATTGTACAGCACGGAATGGCTTTATCTTTTTCGCAGTCACAGAGGACATTAAATGGAGTAGAAATTGAAAGCTACCAGGACAGCCAAGTCACCATAGAGGCAAAGTTAGTACAAATGTTTAAGTAGTTTTCTAATCTACTAGGTATGTAAATGGTTAGAAAAAAATTATACTGTTAGTATTTATCTTGATCTACAAAAGCCGTATTAACTATTTAGATGAATTATAACTTTGGTCTTTTATGGGAGTGTTGTATGAGTGCAGTTGAATCCATCTCAGGGTCCTCTTCACTTCTACTCTGGATGGCTGTTGAACAGAAATCATTTTCTCTGCAGTAGAGGAACTGTGTTCATGCCAACAAGTAGAGGGATCCTAATAAGAGTCACTTACCAAACTTGACTTAATCCCCTGGTTACACACTAAAGAACATAAGAAAGTCTCCCTTCTAACTTAGAAAGAGCTGTTTCAGATCCAAAGCATTTTCAATGAATGTCTTTAGTTGTATTTGAGATAGTGGGTGGATTAATTTATGACTTAGCCAATAAAAATAAAGTAGTCAGTGTATCTTAATGCATTTAATTCATTCCAACTATAAATATGAACAGAAAGCAGTGCAGAATGTGCCTGGTTTACTTATTTTATGCTTTTCTGACACTTTACTCATTTAAAACAGAAATGTTATTTGGATAATACGATGGATACTATAAATATGTTCTGCATAATCTCTATAGTCCCACTTTTTCATCTCAGGATGAATGTACTCTGAAGCTAATAGTTTATAAGACAAATAGAAAGTGTGGGAAGGTTTGTGATTATGTTTTGTATAAAAATGAATGTCAATTTTAAAGTATTTTATATATAATTGATCACAATTGTCACATTGAACCATGCTTTTAGATATAAACACATATTCATTAATAAAAAATAAAATGATTTTTTTTGGATTCAGTCAAAATGAAGACCATTTATTTTAAATACACTAATAACTTTCTACTTTAGGTCATAAAATTGAAAAAGAAGTGGTTAATTTTAATTTTCCCTTGTTGATAATTTGCATATTTCTTTCAGCTTTTTAGCAATGGCAAACTCATCAAATTCATGTAATTATAGGCTAAAATAATGGAAAGTTTTTTCTTTGATTTTCATTTATAATTAATTTCTCTTGTATTCATGTTTAAACTTCTAACCAACCTAATTTAGGCTAAACTAAATCTATTTTGACATCAAGATCTTAAATTTTTATGCTTCAAATGCTGGTCAATATCATACTTCCGGAAATATTTGTCATTTTCAAGGTTTAATGATTTGTGTTTATCATTTTAAAAATGCACTTTTGCTTGCATCTTACCTTGGTTAGCTAAGAGCGAGTCCATATTTTCAGACCATGCCAGTGTTTCCGTAGTTGGAGACCTGTAGAAACAGCATCTACCCTTGACAATAGCATTGTGATCTTTTTCTTTGATAAATTATGGTAATACTTGAGCTAGATATTTGTTAAATCACATCATTAAAATGAGCCATTGATGAAACAGGAAAATGTCAACAAAGAACGCATAGTGTTTTTCCAGTGTGGACAATGACAACAGCATAATGTGGAATGTAATTTGATGTTAGGATATTATTTATCAATCTAATCAACAGTGTTAATATTTGTAAATGATGAAGTTATACTAATGGCACCAGAGACACAGTGGTTCTGTGAAGCAATTATAAACTCTGCTGAATATATTACTAATTATGTGTCACTTTATTCTACTCAAAAATTCTTCTGATAGTAATCAAAATGAATAAATGATATTTTTAAAGTTTTCATAGCATTTAAACCCACCAGTTTAATAATCATGAATATTTAGAAAGTATAGAAAGGCTTTAAGGATTTCTAATGTGATGATGTGTAAGATTTTGGTATTTTGTTGCAGTTACCCTATTCTGAATCAGATTTTATAGGCTGGTAGACTAGTTCTGGGCTGCTTTACTTAAATGTAGGAATCTATCAAGTGTGTGATATATTTTTTCAAAGCAGTAAAAATTTATGGACTCAAGTTTCCTGAAGAAGGTATACATTGTGGGGATAGTATATAAAAATAATAAATCAGCTTTAAGATATAAACTTTGTGAGATACAAATATACCTTGTATTATTCCTATTAATAGATAAAGATTCTGATGAAACAAGCCCCTATTCAGAGGAAGCCACTCCTAGCCAAGGAGTTCGATTGTATAGTTATGCACAGATGGAAAAGGGCTAGCTAACTAAATCATATATTTAAACAATTGACAATAAAGTAGAGACAGTCTCACTTCCAGCTATCCTTATAAATATTGCATTGCATATCATATTTTTGCATTGCATATTGATAATCCTAAATGTGGTTATGTGAAGTGCTTATTATGCTTTTATGTCTTATTGTTTGTAATTTACTGCAGTTCTTATATGCCTTTTAAAGGGTTGACTGTGTCTTCCCTCTGTTTTAATATTAGTTGTATTTTCATATATTAAGAGGATTGAGGAAAGTCTCCTGGAAATTCATTTTTCTCTCCTCTCTTATTGACATTTTCTAGCTCAAATTTTCTTTCTAAGTGATGAGCTTTGGATTTCCACTTTTCCTTTAACTTACTAGCATTTGAAAGCACAGACTGCCTAGGAGACTTTTACAATGGTGGTCTCTCATTGAAACGGACATGTAAAAAGATTTGCATTGTTTAGTTTTGATTGTTCATAAATTATTAGTCTTAATCCTAGATTTACTTTCACACTGAAGAGTTTTTGTGCATTTAAACTGTGACTTCACTACGATTATGTTGTGTTACATGGCTCTCATACTCTTTTGTTGGTATTCTAAAATTATCATAAAGGTCATTTTAAATTGCACTTGTATAAAATAGTCTATGCAGATGAAAATATAGTGGTTGATGTAATATTTAAATTATATGAAACTCAATCTCTGCAGAGTATGTGCTAGTGCATAGGGCAGAGAGTAACTTGGCCATCAGGATAGCCTTTGAAATGAGGAGTAGTTATCAGAAACATAGAGAAATAGCAAATCCATTCTACTATAAATGTCTATTTCTCTGTTTGTATACAGGTTCTTTAATAAGAAGTAAAAGTAGTTATTTTCTACACTCAGAAGAATGTGGCTCGGCCAAGAAGTTAATGTTCAAAATCTACACAATGCTTGGTATAAGACCTAAGAAAAGAAGACGTGGCTTTCAGGATGCCAGGAGAACAGAATGGAATTGTAGGTAAATTGTTCAAGTGGAACATCCTTAGTGATATGGGCAAAGGAAGCAGAGATAGAGTGTGACAGCATGCCTGGAGGACCACAAAAGAGCAGGATCTTACTGCCATTCTTGAGGAAGGTGATGGCAAAGATTGCACCACGGGCCTTTAGGTAGAGCCAGGAGAAGTTTGAGCATTGAGGCATGTCAATAAGCAGTGGCCATTCCTATTTTCATATTTGTGTAAAAACAGGAAAAGCAGGAAGAAAAGAAGTCTGGAAGCAAGAGTGGAGTTAAGAACCAAAGGAAGAATGTTGTTTTGAATTACAGGGCTGTACTTAAAGTGCTCTGTATTCTGTAGATATACACACAGAATATTAGACATTCTACAATTACAGTTGCTATATATACAGCTACTATAAATTCATGTCAGGAAATGTTGACTTTGCTCTAAAGGAGTAAGCTGCTTTTCAGCTCTCAGAAGGGATACCCCTGTGGCTTTAGAAGATTCCTGGACTGCTCACTTTTCTGACCTGCTTTTTACCTACAAGTTTCAGTTTTGAATATTTATTATACTGTTAGAGCTGGAAGAAGTAGAGTGCCTTTTTTCCAGAAATTAGGTAAAGTGTAGCTATTCTAATGAATAGTATTTTCTACTACTAAAAATGTTTAATTTAGGTTTCTTATGAATTTTTATTCTTTGAAAGGACATGTTTTGGTACCTAAAAACAAAGTAAAAACTAATATTTATCAGAACACTAAAGTGTACAACTGTGCCTTGAATGTTTATAATATACTCTGGATCGCATTAAGCATGTTACTTATCTTCCATCAGTTAACAGTGACAATAAATTAGTGTATTGGATTCACCTGTTACCAGTGACTAAATGGACTATAAATGCTAGCGACTTGTACAGTATCACACAGATAGTAGTGGGTAGAGTTAATACTTAAAGACAAGCCTGCTTAGGACCCTAAGTTTTTTCAAATTTCTTCCCCCAAAGCATAAGGCAACACATATGCCCTTTTTTGGGGACATGTGCAGTAGTTTTCCTGCACTATAACGTCACACAAATCACCCAGATACTTTATACAATAGTAGCAATTACTCAACAGAAAGTTTATGCAATACACATTCTTATAGCTTTTAAATTATAAAATAAATGTAGAAAATTTCCTAGGTTAGATGAGCATAAGAAATACAAGCATGTGTTTTATAAAATGCTGTTGTAGAAATAGTAATAAGTTCTATGATTAAAAATTAGAGAACAAGAGATCAGTAGCTAAAGCTGTAGAGGCTTCGTTGATTTTTTTTTAAACTTGTGTGTTACCTGAAGTAAATGGCCAATATACCATTCCTTCATTATTATTATTTTTGCTTTTCATTTTATTTGTGTCTTAATTATAACCTTAATGGAGGTATATGTGATTCTTTTTGTGTGAATGTGTGTGTGTGTGCACGCGTACAGAAGAGAGAGAGAAACACAGAGAGAGAGAGAGAGAGAGAGAGAGAGAGAGAGAGAGAGAGAGAGAGAGAGAGAGAGAGAGAAACTTTATAAAATTCTGGTGCTTTAATCTTAGTAACTTTCCATGTGTGTATGGTTTGCCAGAAAATTCACTGTGTGTCTGGAGCCAAAATTACACTTAGTATTTCATGGGGTTTTGGCTGATTTCCTGTCTGTTTTCTTCATTAAGCAAGTGCCATCAAGGCTGGGAGTAGTCATATTCTATGTCCAGAGAAGAGCCAGACCAGATGGGAACTGCGTGAAAGCTACCAGTTATCTTGCTAATTGAGCCAGCTAGAACCAGTTGTATTGCATTAAAAAATGTGGAATCCAACAACTTAGCTGTTCACACTCAATTAGCAGTGTGCTGGAGAATGGAAAACTCAAGCAAGGAGTTCATGTGCCTGAGGAAGCGACAGCTGCTTCCTTACCCAGCACTGAATATCCATGGAAGAGTTTTTTAATAAGTACTGTGATAATGAATAATTCTTACGAAGATCATACATGCTGTATCTCTAACTCACTACTTTGAAAAACATGATGAAAAGAGAGGTCAACTTTCTGGTGACTTTAATGATTTTATCTGGCAAACAGAGAATTTAGAACCAAAAGCAAGTCATGCATTGTGCACATATTTTAGAAAGGAAAAGCATCCATAGAGAAAGGCAAAAAATATAAAATCAAGTTGAGTGAAAGACAACAATTCACATTTTTATCATAAATGAAGGTAGCGAGTCATATGGACTACTGAAGACTCAAGGGTTTCATGTATACATCTTCTGAGATAGAAAAAGCTTTAAACAGCAACTCACTTTACTGGCATTGTGCGTCCCACTGTCTGCCTGTCACAGATGATGCAGTTTCTCTTTCTGACTGATCTTCAAGCTGAAGGTACATGACAGCAGAAATATTACAATTAGTATGCAAATACCTGTCCCTGGGTTACAAGTTGGCATTTTTTTAAGTCGTGCTAGTCTCAGCTTTTATCATTTTGCTATGTTCTCTCTCATCAAAACAGTTTAACTTCCAAGGAACACACAATTCTTTGAATAAATGTGACACTTCTCTGAGTCAGGCATACAAAAATAACTATTCCATTAGAATAATAATTCTGCTAGTTTACTTGCTAAATTTTCTATGCATTCATTGCTATGAATTATTCTCAAAATATTCACTGTTATAATATTATAACATGTGCTTAATAATCACCTTTAGGTCTGTATTATGTCTAAAGTTCGTTTTCTTTTATTCTTTGATTTTGTGAGGCAGGCTCTAACTTTGAGCTCACTGAAACAACCACTTAAGATTAAAATTTTTAGTTATATACAAAAATGATATAGAAAATGCATTTTTCTGTTACCTATAATTTGTTCAGTTGCTGGGGGGCTTAATGGCATGCATTTCTCTAGTATTTTAACCTATGAATCTCATATAATTTATGCCCATATATTTTAATCCAACACTGATGCTTAAAATAATAATATCAACACATTTATCACAATAAAACCCAGATGCTGGTGTTTTAGTAAATGCTGGTAACTCTATTCTTTGTTAAGCTTTGCAGGAAAACAATGGAAATAGTAGAACGAGGCATCCTTTTAACTTGGAGTTGAAGCATCCCTATTTCCTGCTCTACAAAAATTTCTGGTATTTGAATGAGCCTGGAGTGCTGAAGCTAATGGAAGTAGAAGTGATGACCTAAATAATCATGGTGGTATTATGCAGTGAAATCATCAATTAACTCAATTGATTTTGTTAGTTCAAGCACCATTAAGTAATGTTCTTATGATATGCAAAAACTGAATCATTAAACATGTTTTGATTTTTGTATTGCTGGTGAAGGATAATACAACACTAAGTTTATAATATGCATTTGAATTTATTTTTGATATACATTATATTAAAAAATAAATTTAAATTTTAGATGTTTTCTTTGTAAAGTCAGTTAAAATATTTAAGAAATAGGAGGCAGAAAACACTTATTTTTATTGAGACTCTAAGACAAAATTGAAATATATGCTTTGAGTTCAATAAAATTATTTTGTCAAATCCTTCTATAAATCACAGTCAGTATTTATTTATTTATGTTTAAAAGCTTCTGTTCATTCAGAATAAATTTCTGAATTAAATATCTTTCTATAGTTATGATTAAAAAGAATGTATTGTTTTGGGAACCTGATGATTTTTTCCAGCCTTTCTTTCTTTCTTTCTTTCTTTCTTTCTTTCTTTCTTTCTTTCTTTCTTTCTTTCTTCCTTCCTTCCTTCCTTCCTTCCTTCCTTCCTTTCTTCCTTTCTTTTCTTTCTATCTGTAGAAAGTTATTCAGAAAAACTTTTAAAAATAAATTTTGTTTATCAAAATGAAGGTTCATACTGAAATGAGCAGGAAAACAATTAAACTTTTATTGGAGGTTAAATGATTTTAGGCAGTGTTCAATACATTCTTATAGGCAATTGCCTGATGAAGACACTGGACATTTAACGATCACTAGTTTTTATTCAATGTTTTCTACTTCAGTATCATAGCTTTCCCTCAGTATGGAAAGTTGAATATCATCTGTTTAATGGTGTTGCATGCTCCTATGTAGATAATATGAATATGTTACTTTACATGTCAAAGGAACCCAGTGTAATTATCTGGGGTCATTTCAGAGGAATGGCAGTGAATAGAAAGATGTATGTGAATGAAACATGAGATTTTGTTTTTCCATAAACATGTATTCTTTTACTTGTTGTTTTGGGATCCTGACTTTTTTTTCTTTCTCTAGACTTTTTTTAATAATCATAACTGTAGAAATGTAGTTTATTTTTTAAATATTTTTTGTATTTTTAATTAATTTATTTGCACCAAATGTTGCTCCAATTCCCCTCTCACAGACATCCTCCCCACTACCTCCTTACTCTTCTCAGAAACATGAGATTGAAGCAGTATGAGAAGCAGCCTAGAGCTAAAAAATTCAAATGGTGTCTAGACTTAAACAAAAGGTTAGGGAATGGATGCTCTCTTCTGATCATCCAGTTGCCTACCATAACAACAATCTGAGTTAACCAAATCGGTCTAACTTGGACTATGATTTCCTGGGCTTGAAGTTGTTTTAAGACATGAAGTGTATGGCCATTTCTTATATCGGCAATAGGTGTCTGATAAACCCCGGGAAACTTACTCCTTACATTTTTAAAATGAAGATAGGCATATAATAAAATAAGTAAAAATTCCGAGTATAGACCAGTGATTTCATAGATAAATGTGACTTTTTAAGTTTTGGCACATTAGTCTTGACTTCTTTGAGCCTCATTTTAGTGAAATCAAATACTACCTCCATCACAAGTTTCTGATATGAGAAAAAAGAGAGCTTTATATAATAAATCAGTGTGTTTTGATGTTACTACCTATGAATGACTGTTTTTTTTCTTTTCCCCCAAACTTAAACATTTGAATTTATTGTTGAGATGCTAGAGTAAAGATTATAGGACTCACAAGTTTCTGTAGGGAGAAAATTCTTAGAGTATTTAGCACTCTAAATGTCTTAGGAAGAGCAGATTTTATATAATGAATTTGAAGTTGATAATTTTGGAAATTGCCATGCTTCAGTTATATGTGGGATGATATGGGGAAAATGTGAGCATAAAGGCAAGTGTGAGTGAACATCATCTGTTAGTATAGAGGTATTTTTCAATTAAAGTAATTAATTTATCCCTCACTTATTTACATCTGAAATGCTGCCTGCCCTCTGCTTTCCCCTTCCTAAAGTCCCCCTCTCCATTCCCCCTACCCTGAGAGGGTAGGGCCAATCCTTGACAGTGTTAATGATACTCTGCTATGCCTACAGACAGGAGCCTACAACTGTCCTCTGAGAAGCTCTACCCAGCAGCTCATTGAAACAGATGTATAGACACACAGCTAAATATTGGATGAAAGTCAGAGACAATTGTGGAAGGGTTAGGGTAAGAATTAAGATACAATTAAAATAATTTAGAATTCATAAATAATCAGCAGAATCAGAGTTTGATGATTTGGGATTTATGGATTAACAAGACCAATTGCACTCACAGAGACCATGTTTATGCTTCATGGCAGCATGGTTTGGGGTACTGACCTCCACTTAATTTCCTATTTTTGTAAGTAGCATGCTTCTTTCTTCTTGAGAATTGAACAAAAAGATAAAAATTAAAAAGTCTAGTGCAGGAACACAAGGATAACAGAAGAAAATTAGCAAAATGTCAATGAAGGATGAAGTCACAGAGTTGGTGAAATTCTATTTAAGACTGTGACTCAGATTGGGGGAATCATAGAGATGTCGACTAAGACAGATTAAATAAAATCAGCTCAAAAATTATGTGAGGTTGCCAAGATGACCAGTAGACAAAACAAAAGAGGCAAGCAGAAGCATGTTGAGGAAGTGGCCAGCACCTTGGCAGTGGTTTTAAGTTTATGTTTTGCTCCCTTTAAATCACAAAGGGAAAAACAGCTATTGTTTTTATGAAAATCTGTAGAGATTTATGATAGAACTGCAAAAGCAGTTTGTTTTTAAACTATATACTTTAAATTCTACATTTCTGTTTTATAAAGGAGAGCAAGAGACAGACAGAGAAAGACAGAGAGAGAGGGAGATAGAAACAGAGAGAAATCGAGAGAGAGACAGACAAAGAGAAAGAGAGATAGAGAGACAAAGAGAATATTATTTTTGGTTCTGTTTTTCCTGAGATGACTACCTTATTGTTTCACAAATCACACCCCATAACAAAGTCACTTTGGGCTCACAAATGTTTTGGGGAACAGTTCTCAAATGTTAGAAATATTATGAGCAATAGCAATAGTGCTGAAATATATCTCTGAAATTGGTTGATTCAAAATGTGATGCTAATTTTGATATATAAGTTTTGGTAAGCTTGATGGCAGATCACATATATCATTATCATGAGATATGTTCTAATGTATGTTCCTATCATCTACTTAGGGTACCAAGTACCACCATTAAGAGACATCTGCCTCAGTAAAGAGAAACAAGATTTCTGAAGTAAGTAAAAACATTGCCTTTTTAAAATAGGTAAATGACATTTGGATCTTAATAGATTCAAGCATATAAATTACTTAAAATTAATTCCTGGAGTGATAGAAATTAGTAAAGTTAAGATTATTCACATAACAATCTGATTCCACTTTAAGGGGAGAATAAAGATCTTTTAACTTCATTTTATAATGTCATAGTCCCACAATATCTGATATTAATTGGACTCCTAAATTTGAAATTTTTCTAATTGTTGCTAAATATTCTAAGTATATACACACACACACACACAAACACACACACACAAGCACTTAATTGACTCCCTTCTATCCATGTTTTATATATCTATATTGCCATTTTATATATGCAGCATCTGTTTAACACTTCTCCTGAGGTAACTTTCCCTTTCTTTAAACTCTCTGGTAAAGAGTTTAATATTCAATGTAAAAATATGCAAAACAAGGTTATAGTCTTGGGAAATATTCATAAAGCTAAGTAATATAATATTTAAAGAAGTTTGTAGTTAGACAGTGTACATACTTGGCCAAAATTACTTTGTTAACTTTCTTGTGGTTCAACTTTTTGCAGTGAAATTTTGATAAATTGAAAAGAGCAACTCTCTCTAAACTATTACTAATATATTTAATAATGAATAATACTTAGAAGAAGTTTATTAGATTCTTTTTTATTTGAAAGCATCATTAAAGGAAGAGACACATATTGAATTGCACAGAAACACACACACACACACACACACACACACTGACACTTAGGATTACATCCCAATATACTTAGAGCACTGCATGTGGTCTGTTCTGCTACTTTATAAGATAACAACCCAAATTTCTTTATTATATAATATTAAAACAAAATATATAAGCCATGACATAAATTATAGCTTATTTTATTTTATTTCAACCAAATTCATATTTCCCAAATGTATAATTTATCCTATCCAATTTTAGCTAACCCTAATATAATATGAAAGGTTCAAAAACTTCTTCTTCAGAAAATTACTCTTTTCCAAAATATATAAGATTATTTTCACATATCTTTTTTCACAGCCAGTTAACTATCTCTTTTTGTATAATAATTTTGATTTCACATTTTTTACCCTTTATAATTATAAAAATTATATTTTCTGGAGTAGCAAAAGCAATAAGAACTATTCCCTTTGTTGTAAAGAACTGATTAAATACCTGGCATGCTGCTTAGGGATACTCAATCATGTAACTTTTCTGACAGGCTAAATGGGTTTCTCCTAATTTGTAGATTATTGCTGAAGGAACTCCCTTTTCAGCATTATGAAGAAGGCAGGAAGTCATCAAATAAGTGCACTGCCGGGAACCAGACAGTAGTGAGTCTCCCACTGAATCTATCATCCTCTGACTATTGGGCCTTTTAATCTTCTGGTTAGTGGTGCTTAAGCTTGACTTATAGACTGGGTACAGGAAATTCAGAAATGTCATACATGCATTAATTTTCAATCAATTGGTTTAAAAAAATATGCTCCTCAGGAAAGTATAGTGTGCAATTTGTTACCCTAGATGCCATACTAATGACATGGTATCTTGAACAATCACTAAACAATATATCTACCAGATTCTTATTGTTTATTTGCTGTGTCCAAAATTCTTAGTGTGATGTTTTGTAAATTATGTTGGTAAAAATACAGATTTGTTTGTTACTATCATATGGATTATTTTTTCCCTATATTTCCTAACAATGTGCTTGATTTATAGCTATTCATTTATATTTTGTGGTGCTAGCTTAAAATCCTGGGTTGCCTAGAAGTTAGGTAAGTGCCCTATCACATTTGTTTATTTTTGGAAGACTCTAGATTCATAGGTAAGTGCACTATCACATTTATTTTTGGAGGACTCCAGATTCATAGGAAGAAAGAAGCATGGAACAAAAGGGTCTTCCATGCACATCAGTTTTTCCCAGTGGTTCATATTGTATTCAAGTGTATACACAGTAGCAAAAAGAGAATAAACACGGATACATGTGTGTCTGTTTTTCCAGTTATCATGGTTATTTATTTAGCCACCATAGTAACAAGGCAGAGAATTATTACATTGCCTCAAAAAATATTTTTCAGCCTGTGACTTTAAAGACACACCTCTACATCTTCTCGAATCATTAATTTTTAATCATCTTTAATTTTGCCACTTCAAGAAATTTTAAGAAATGATGTCACATACAATATGGTGATGTAAGACCATCATGATCCTGAAGATAACGGGTGTTGTTTTCTGTATGGACAGGCTTTTTACTTTTCACAGTGCATCATTCTACTAGCAAGGTTATATTATTATCTTACCACCCACTTTTTAAAAAAACACTAGTTATTTAGAGTTTTAATCTATTAAAACTAAAGCAGCTACTGGAATCATATGTATGTAGATGAATATGCTGTAAGTGCATATATATTTAAAACATTTGATACAACTTTTGTTGTATTTATCTACACATATATGAAAGAGTCTGAGTAAGTACTTATCAGGGAGACCATTACTTCCATGGCATCTGTAGTGTGCGTATGTCTGTGATTTTGCAATACCTTGCCTATTGTCTTTAGATAAAACTGCTCCCTTAGTAAGTCTGCCCAATGTTGCTGAATGACCACAAGCCTTTCTTTCTTTACATCTTTATTGCTGGTATCATGGATTTTTTTTTAATTTTCTTATTATATCCCTTTTTTATTTATTGATCTGGACACAAGACAAATTCTTTTAGTAGACTGTTGTGTGTTTTCACCTGGGAATTTGCTTTTTGAAATTCCAGCAAGTGTTGTTTAAACCTCTATGTCTTTGTTTTCCGTGGACCTCACCGTTAGGAAACTGATTGTGAGCATTTACTGAGCCCTTGGTCTACAGTCCTGCCCTGTTTGCCTTGTCATGTAGTTCTGGTCATCAAATATTTTTTTCTGAAAGAATTACTTTTAAAACTTAAGATTCTCATATAGATGTACTCATTATTGTGGATTTGAATAATATACAGTGCTTTAACATTATTTTAAAGTGATTCTTAGGGAAAAGAGACAACTGTACTGTCAATCTTATATTTATCAGAAAAAGATTTCTGAATCCATTTTTTTAAAAATATCTAAAATAGTTTGATACATTTTTCATAATTTCTTATAATGGTTCTCTTATATGGCTTTCAATTAATTCAAAGTATTTTTTTTTTTACCAAATTCATCTACCTTTTTAATTTAGTTTGTTTTGTTTTTATCTTTTTGAAACAGGGAATAACTACATAGCCCACATTGCTTCAAACTCAGTATAACCAAGGCTAGCTCTTTTACCAAAAATCAAGCTGAGATTAGAGTAATGCGTCACTTTTCCCAAGGTATACATTAATATTAAACGGTTAATGTTTCTGTGTCACTTTTAGGTTTTTAATTATGTTAAGATTTTTGAAGTTGGTTTATCAATTTTGTTCATGTATTCAGTTAAACTTATGTTTTACATACCCACATATTGCATGTAAAATATAAATGTTATGTTAAACTCGTATTTGAAGCAGAAATCTGTTTTACTAGGCAAATTAATGCCTTTTCATTCATATGTAAAGAAGATAGACAAGTGTTCAAAATTCTTAAAGCTATATTCAGATCTATCTTTAAAAAGAATGCTATATCATATAGTTTTTCTTGAAGTGATCTGGATATCCACAGACAGGTCACACCGGTCAAACATAAATATGAACTCCTATTAATGATACATGAACACAAATATACTATAATATCATAATCACCCAATCAATCACTAGTATGAGCCTCTGCTTTATTTCTAAGGTCTCATATCTGAGTTCCCTCAGCTTCCCAAATCCAACATGTTTAAAAATGAATTTGTAGACTTCTAGCACTTTCTTCTTCCATTTCCCCCAAACTTACTCTTCTCGCTTATGTTTAAAGTATGCATTAAGTCTTTATAATATAAAATGTCAATGTTATAAAAGCCCTGAAAGACAGTGTTTTGCTAGGTTGTATGTAGAAATTCTTGGTATTTGTCTATCATCAGAATTCTACCAATATTACTTCTGTCCACTGTTGTATCATAACTAAGGCTCTCTGTCCTTATAGTTCTCACTCATATCCATTCTGCACACCTTCAGAGAGTCATACTGAAAGGAGTAACTATCCCAACATGTTCTGTGCTAAGACTGCACATTTTACGCGACCCTCTTATGACTTCTCAATTCTCCAAGATGTGGTTCTGATCTGATTTTATAGACTATCTTTCAAAGTTCCTTTTAAAAAATTTTCTTCTTCAAAGTTCATCTTTTCACTGTAGATCCCACTTAAAGCAAACAACTGAGGCTGGGATGAGCACAGTTCACTGGAATTCTGTAGATTATTCCTCACACTGATTTCACTCTTATTTGTCTCATCTTTACCAACTATGATCTTCTGATTTCTGGACTTGCTCAAACTTTGGCCTGAATGTTCTGACTCTCATCCAAAGAGCTGGGAAGCAAAAACAACCTTTGACCTTTCATCATCTCTGTAGGATGTCTCGTCATTCCATCTCAAGATCTTAAAAAAATAGATTATTTAATTGTATGTATGCATGTTTGTATGTGTGTGGGTATGCAGGTGCCCAAGGAAGCCACAGGAGGCTTTGGTTCCCTTGGAGCCATTTGATATGAATGTGACAAACTAAACTCAGATCCACTGCAAGAGTAGCATATGCTCTTAACCACTGAGATGTCTAACCAGCTGCTACTTTGGGTTTTCTTAGTCCATACAGATTAGTAAAATAATTAAACAGTATTCATTTCTCCTCAACATCTAATACAGTACTCCATACATAATAAAATTATCAGCTTAGTTATATTATTAATAATATGGATTATAAAAGTATAATTTAATTTGCTTATATATTATATATATATAAGTATATAATAATTTGCTTAGTAAACAGGGCATATCTTGTGCCTTGCCACAAAGAGAGCTACAAGATAGAAATTTATTATTGTTTAAGTAAATAAATTCTTATGCTTAATTCTGTTCATAATGTACAAAAAGAAATTCCTTTATGTGTATTAGAGAGCTTTGGGTCTGACTTAATACTTTTCAATTTTTTATCTGTGCTGACCTCTTTTTTCTCATCTGTATTTTTCTGCGGGCATTGATATTAGAGAGCAAAGATTTGGGGTATATTAACTGTGTGATCATTTAAAAGCATTCTTTTTCTTCATAAGATCTAGAAAACTGCCCTAGCAATTTAATTCATGTTAAAGTTATTTCTTTAAGTTGGAATGATAAGTGATTTCACAATTTTATTTTTTTATGGCCAGAAGTTTGCATTTTATCCTAATTATAAGATGATTTTTAAAAAATCCCATACTTCATTCTTTAAAGAAATAGTCACTACAGAACTAGAAATATTTAACAGGTAACTTCAGCAAGTGTTATAGGTATCTGATGAGTGTCAGTGTAATAGCTTTGGGAAACGCAAAGGAATGTTGTTCCTTGCTCAAAGTGAAGCTAACATATCTTCAAGGGAGAAAATGGAAGAGGTATTTGAATTTTATGTTCACATTAGGGAGGTGAGTCCTGTATATTTTAGAAGACTTGTATTTATTTTCTCTGAATTTAGTCAGGAGTTGTCAATTTATTTCTAGTTAAATGTGACAGTAGTAAGGTTTTCAAAGTCTACTGAAAACAAGTAATGTTAAGCTTGTGATTTATGAGATTAGATTATGTGTGTTATTTTGACTGAAGTCAACTTTCCTTTGTCATTTCAAAGGAGAAAAAATGAATGGCCTAGAAAACTGTAAGAGTTGATCTGTCAGAAATAATTTCCAACTGTATAATGTTTTCACATAGTTAATTTATTTTAATCATATTTATGATGTGAAAGTATAAGATAATGATAATATTGGCTTCTAAAGTTTATCCGAGTACATAGAGTTTTAATTATGATAGAAATGCTTACAAAAAATTTCATAATTTATTAATTCTGTACTTTATTTTGATATGTTTCTCATAATTCACCATTGCATATAATACTGTGATAGATATCCCACAATATACACATAGTTTTGTCAACATAAATTCCTAGAAACAAGTTTACCAGATAAAATTTTATGCACAATTTTATATTTTGGTACTTGTTTGTAAACTGTTCATTAGAAGTACTGTATTGCTTTGCACTGTTATATAGAACATTACTCTAAAATTTTCTAAAAATTAGATTTTAATATAAAATGATTTTAATTGGCAAAAATTTCATGAGATATACAGTTCATGTTTTATTGAGACTCTTATTTGGAATTAAAATATTAATTTAGAAAAATACATTAAACTATGAAAGCAATTTATCATTCAACTATCAAGCATTTAAATTACAAATTTTAAATCAACTTACTCCATGTTATCTGTAATTAAGTTTTATCTCTAATTTTTATATTTCTAACTCTTATACCTTCAATCTTGAAAGTAGTGAATATATCTTAGAACTAAACTGTAATTGTCAATAAGACTATAACATTAAGTATGCCTTTCTTTTTAAAATAGAGGCTATTATACTCATTTTTCTTATGGGGCACAATTACTAATGCCAACCAATTGGATTTAATCCTTGAAAGAAAGACAACCTTATTGGTTATAAAATAGTAAATATCATTAAGTGCTTGAGATGCTGAATGCAGAGCCTCATGTTTTGTTTTTTTTTTTTTTTGGCATTATAACATTTTTCTCTAATCTTTTTATGCATGTGATTGGGTATAGCAAACTTTCTATATTTACCAAATGCTCGATTAATTATTTAATAGGCCTTTGCTTTCCAGATGGCAAACTCTTTTAAGAATGCTTTGTGTTTCTTTTGTAAAATGTAGTAATTTTTCATTTCATACATATTTGTTTAAACACAGCATTTTTGGCCTTATACTTTCCTGCTTTCTTTAGGCATTGTCGAACACACTTGTTGCAAAGAAGTTTTTTTGCTATCTGTGTTAATTTTTATAGTAATCTGGTATTGTTTTTTTTAAAAGCTCTGTTCATGTTGATTTCTTTTGTAATTGTTTTTATTTTTTTTATTAAACCCCTATCTCCAGCTCTGCATTAAGGCTTTGTGAGATCTGGTCTACACTCTTAGCAGCTACTTAAGCAAATCGACAATTAAATTAGATACAAAAACGTACATTTAAAGGTATATGTGTAATGAGATCCCTTTGTTATTTTTGAATAAATCATTGATTACTATTTTGAAAATATTATCATATAGTTACTGATAATTGTCAGACGACGAAATTTGTTCTCTTCTGGTCTCCAAACATAACATGAGGCAGGACTAAATTAGCAATGAATGGAGCTGGCCAAGACTTTGTTGTTCTTATCAACTTGAAAATATAATATAATTTCATCATTTTTTCTTTCCTTTCATCCACTATATTTACATCATATTTTGCTTCCCATACTTACATCTTATCTCTCTTCCCACTCATCCATTCTGGCTTCTTGTAAGATCCAGAAGATCAGGGAGTTGTCTGTGAGATTGGGTCTCCTATTTATGTGTCAAGCTACAGCTACAAAGCCATATCAACATGACTATCTAAATATGGTCTGAACAAGCATGATGCCAATAGTCATACCAAAATTGGAGAGGAAAAACCTACACAGCCTCAAGCTTACACAAAGAACTATAGGCAACTGAGGAATTTAGAGATTCTGCTAATACTTTTTGAAGGACTCTTTGGACTTCATAATCATGTTTGAAATTTGTAGATATATGCACTAGTTTATTGGCTTATTCACTTATTCTAAGAAAGTGGCTAATAAAATTCAGGTCCCTCTTGACTTATGTGATGGGGGTATATATGGAGAAACTACTTATAAAGTCTAAGGGACAGGCAGTATGTAACCCTGACACTTGAAAAGCAAAGGTAGCAGAATCACAGCAGGCTAGTCTAAACTGCATAGAGTGACCCTGTATCAACAACATGAACAAGACTCACAAGGGGAATACGGAGCATATTGTAAGTGCAAGACATGTCAGTGTATCTTGAGCATCAAAATACTGGTTTTCAATTTGTAAAATCACTTATCATCATCACTTGAATACCATAAAATAAATTTTAAGTAAATATCATTACTTATGTTTTTATGTGTGAATATGTTCACACACTTAGGTTATAAACTCAACTGCTTTGTACTTAAAATTAGAAGATTAGCACTGTACTCACCTGGAAAATCTATGTTGAAGTTGTTCTTTTTGTGTTGTGTTCAGTAACACAGGATTGTCCAACCTTGTTTTACTCATAAGTCTTAAAGTATTTTAAAATAATTCCACTCATCCAAGTGATATAATACTAAGAGACATCTCATTACTATAATACCATATTTAGCATTTTCACATTCCAGTAACAAAAAGACTATCCAGACTTGTGAATCAATAAAGTCAATAGTCATTCCATCATCTTGGTACTCAGATGCAGTAATTGCAGAATCCATATTTAGATGTATTAATTATTAGTCATGGAATCACCATATTTTATCTCTGTAATATATCAAATATTGTAAGTGTCTCATATAAAAATTACTCCTTTTTACATAATAACTTTAAGAGAGTCATATTCTTTCTTTAGGATCTATCTGCCCAAGTTAATTATAGCAAAATAGAAATTTGAATGGCAAGATATTTATTTTATATTATTTCCATCCTCATATCAGTATAATTAAAGGCGGAGAGGAGGTAAATTTAGAAAGGCAAGGAGATCTTTGTGAGTCGAAGGTCAGTCTGGTCTATATATAAAGATCTAGGTCAGCCAGATCTACATAGTAAAACACTGCCTCAAAACAACAACAAAAAAAATGGAAAGATGCTAAGTTCATATTTATCACCATTAAGTCTTTATCATCATTAAAGAAGTCTTGCCTTCCCTATGCATCTTAGACATATCAGTTTCCTGTTATTTACATGTAATTTTTGAATGATTTTCTGTGCATTGAAGATATTTATTGGCATATGATGAATTGTGTATGTTTGCCTTTGGCAAGGCATAATGTAGCTTATTTTAAATATTAGCATTAGAAAAGATGAGCAATATTTAAAAGTACATAAAACCAAATATAAGCTTCTATGGATGTGGATTTTTTTTCAATGTGAAAATGTAAATATTTGTATATATGTATGTATATAAACATAATACTGCTATTTTGTTATGATTAGATTTCCAGGTACAATGTAGTCATTATTCATATTTTCCCACAAGAAACTCACATTGAGGTGAAATACTATTCTTTAGGGAAAAAGAGTCTTGTTCTTGACTCTCAGTTCAGCTCTATAACTACTGTAACAGAGAATCTCAGTTAAACACAGCAGGGAGAGCCTAACCCTTATGTGAAATAAATCCTCACAACAATTCTTGGAAAAGGAGAAATCATGCTCAAATGTTGAACAATAATTAACACCAAATAAAAACTAATGTAAGAAGAACATTCTGTTAGTATCTTATAGGAGTTTTCATGTTTCCATGACTTGACTAACTTTATTTTAACCAAAATGGAACTATAATTGATGTCCTGACAAGCCTAATTAGTCATGTCATTTTAAACAAAACTATTTTTTCCCTTTGATTTTTTTTGTGGTGTGCATGTGTGTGTGTGTACCTGTTTGCACTGAATACCTCTCTCTCTCTCTCTCTCTCTCTCTCTCTCTCTCTCTCTCTCTCTCTCTCTCTCTCTGTGTGTGTGTGTGTGTGTGTGTGTGTGTGCAGAAGTCAAGGAGAAAATTGTTGGTTCTTTTTTTTCTCTATCTTTTATTGTCTAGAAAAAGGGTCTAGAATGAACAATGTTGCCTATTCTTTCTGGCCAGCAAGCTCTACGAATCTATTGGTCCCTGTCCTCCAATGCTATGGTTTGCATAGTAATGCCCGATTTTCTCTGTGTGCTGGGGATGTGAACTCTGGTTCTATGCCTTTACTGCAATATTACTAACTGACTGAGCTGTCTATTCAGTCACTATACTCGTGTCTGTAGAAATAGTTTATAACCAACCTATATAATATTTCTACTTGTACTTAGATCTATATTTGCTTCATCAATTACAGTTTTGATAGGGATGAACAGCAAAACATCATATAAACACACTAACCACTTTCTCACTTCCCTGTCTTCCTCCAAACCCTGCCATGTTCCATGTTCATTCCTTCTCAAGCCTCTTTTTGATTATTAAATACTTGTATTATTGTTTACAGGAGCCTATTTTTAAATAAATTCTTTAGTATAGTGTTATAATCTCTCTAATAAACATTATAGCAAAGAATCTTTTGGTTATGTACTTTTCTGACTCACATCTTCATCTTTTTTCCCTTTGAATGTATTTTTTTTTTTTTTACAGGTATTCGCAGTACTTACTTAAGTAATTTGTACTAAATGTGTTCCCTTAAGTGCTGATTGTTCTGTCTTCCTGTGTTTCTCAAATGTTCCTCTTGTTAATTTTTTCTTTGTAGCATTCTTCAAAACTTTCACTGGCTCTGCACTTTAATTTCCTCATCAAGCTTGCCACCTATCTAAGTAGCTCCCCTAGGGTAAATTTGCATGTGTCCATTGTACACAGAGTTGGCTTTTGTAATGGTAATTTCCTTTTTGTTACCTGCCTTTTGACTATGGCATCTTTTTATTTAGCATTTTTCAGCTATTGTTTTCCCCCATCTACTCAATATTCTGAGCAAGGGTCTGGGAGTCACTTTCTCTCCTTTCCTCCCTTCTGACATATTCTATTTATTTTCATATTTCATGACTTATTTCACTTTGATGTTAGCAGAGTAAAAATCCCTGCCTAACATTTTTACAATAGATTCTTAACTGTGCATCCAGCACCCTCTCTTCCCTTGCTGAAGACCACATCCAAATAATGCAACAGGTTTCCGTTTTCTGAAAAACAAATCTGAGACAATGTCATTCCCTGAGCAGATGCCATGCAAAGCAATGCAATTTCCTTCATGGCCAACCTTTATGCAAAGACAGAGAGGCAGCTGCCTCTGTGAGGTGAAGTAGGGAGATTCTTTTTCTCCAACACAAATGTCTCAATTTCCAAAGCCATTATATCTAATATTTCCATCTCTGCACTTTATGTTAACAAATTGAATTCTCTATGAACAAAACAGAACACTTAAGTTTTTAAAACAAAAATATAATTAAGTAATTTCAGTTGCTCATGTAATTCGCAAAGCTGGTACTGAACGTACACTGACTCTTCATTTATTTTCATCCCTTTGCCTTCTTTTATCTTGGTGTATTTACTGAAGTTATAAAAGACTCAGGGCATATTTCTATAATCTCTACTCAATATTTTATCATTTCATTTGCTTTGCTTATGATTTCTTTTTCTGTTCTCAATATTTAATCCAGAATGTTTAAATGTATTATTCTTTAAAGTAGGAAAAACTGTTGGTAGCAACTGAAAATTTACCTTAACATATCCTTTAGAAAGTTGAGGGAAAAAAAAAAAAGGTGACTTGAGGAATTAAAATGTGGGAGTATTTGCTGGGTAAGGGTTGTTGACTTGAAGGTTTTATTCTTTTGGAAAACCTGAAAAGCCAGAAATACCTAATATTTGTTACGTAAAGAGCAATGGAACAAAAGTATTTTAATTATTTTTAAGAAACACACTTCTATAATTCCAACCTCTGAAAATATTTGAAATCAATAAAATTTGCACCATTGACTAGAGTCCCACATTTACAACTTCCTTCATAAGGGATTCTTTATGTGGCCTTTGAATGACACGTTAATATGGGCGTAGGCTTTGGGTCTCAAAGTTTTGGAGCAATTAGGTTTGATTAAGGCCTTGCAATAGGATCTTGTTTCTGATTATATACAACTTATAATCAAGCTTAATAGTCCAAATTCTGTCTATCTATGCTTAAATAGATCTCAGGTTTCAATAGGACAACTATCTAAGTCATCTCCCTAGCACCCTGGGGTGGGAGTGGAATCTGTGTATCTGTCTATTTCCCTGGAAGAATCTTCTGTAGAATCTGTACAGTAAGAATATTGGATTAGCAGGTCCACTTCTAATTTCATGGGAACATATTATGTAGCTATGAGTACATTATAAGAAAAAAGAGCTTTAAATGTCTTTAAAATATGAAATATACACAAAATTCATTTGCTGTGGTATGTGTGAATTTGTACTTATGATTTTGGCTTTAATTTTAAAGTACATCTCTCTTTTTGATATAGTGTAAAATTTAAAAAAAAAAAAAAAAAGCTTAACTATTAGAAATAAAAAACTTACATCCCAGATGCTCATTATTTTTTGATCAGGCTCTTGTTATTATACAAAAGCATGTTTTTTTTTTCTAGAATTCATTAGGAAGTAGTTTGATTTATTCTGCTCTACATCCAACTAATAAGTCTTTTACTCATGATCATGTTCTTTAATGTATGAATATGCAAATAATTTATATAAAAGCAATTTAAAAGGCATAAAATAAAATCAATAAGTACTTGTTTCTTCTAATAAAGTGTTAATAACTCCCTCGGTTATTTGTGTTTTTAGTGTTTAGTACCTGAAGTTATAATTAGAAAACAGCAAGGATCAGGAAGATTTTTACAGGAGTCGTGTTTCATCAATGTGCCTTGGGATTAGAAATTCCCCAAGTCATAAACCTTCCATCTATTTCCAATGGAAATTCAGCCCTAATGTCAAGTCATTATAAGTTTATTAGGTCCTTGTCATAATACCAGTTATAAATTAGATCATTTTATAGTCTCAAGAACGGAAAAGTAATTAAATTGGTGGTTTTATTAGTTGATGGACAGTTTCAAAGAGTTTATTTCTCTTGGAAAATCAAGGTATATTGTTCTTTTATCTTCCAAAGAAGTGGTTAATGAAAAAGTGAGGCTGTATAAAACTCTAAATGTAACAGAATAAGAAAATTTTAGCATGAATAAAGAGTTGATTTTATTAATAAGTATTAAAATATGTATTTTAAATATGTGAAGTTTTTGCTTTAGACTTTAAATATTAGGATTTTTCTTCATTAGTATATGAATTAAATTTCAAAACAGGTATTTAATTTGGTGAATTAAAGGTAGTCATGTTAATATTACAGTCTATCCTTTGAAAATATGCTAATTGAAGGCTTTATAAAATGACATGAAGATTAAATCTTTGTAAATTCTTAAGTGTTATAATTAGTCTTTATGGTTTTTTTTTTCCCCTCTCCAGACTCAAAAGAATACAAATGATTAAAGTCAGCTAAATTGAAAAGGGAATCTTGAGTATCTTTATTCATTTAGCTAATTCTAAACTTGTCTTCTTGCCTCTCGTGTTATTTATTATTTTCATCTTATTCTAGAAATGCTAATGCAGATACAGAAAATTAAGTGTACAGTATATTACATCATAAAAATCATGTTGCAAAGGGTCTTGAGCCAGTCTTCAGTAGCTCTGTTAGAACATATGTGTTTTCTAATGTGCAAATCATGGAGATATATAATTATTTGTCTTACAAACTGAGCCCCATCTAATTTTTTAGTGTCTGAACCTCTTCAAGATGGGGTGCTCTGATTCTTAGCTTCCCAAGCATGTATTGTAATGATGAACATTGTGTATGTATATCTGCAAAATACGTATTGTTAGTTTTTAGTCAATCATAGACTAATTTAAATAGGTGGCATTACATAAAGAACTTCATTGTGTTTTCTTAACATGTTTCAACTACCCTTGTGCATTAGATAATGTTTGACCCATGTTCCAGTGGGTCTTATAATATCTTTTACTGAGCATGCCTTTTGTATGTTTTGGTTATCAAAACAATTTTACTTCTCAGACACTACAGGTATTGTGAACATGCTCCTTCAGATTCAACTTTACCACCATTTCTAGGAGGAATGGGGAAGCTTAGCAATCTTACTGTCACTATACAACAGTGAGTAGAAGTCTGTGAGTCTGCCAAGAGATTCCATCACTCCTTCAGCTTCTATACTGTATAGTTCTGATGTTGTAGCCATGAAGACAGTAACTTTTCTTAGAATAGATACATACAAATATCTGATATATAATATAATATTGTATTATATATTTGACTATATATAATATACAATAATATAAACTAATATATTTATATTGTATAAACATAATATATCATATATGTATACATGATATGATTCAAATGATATGATCTGAAACTATACTAGCTTCAATTTTGTCATTTGTCTACAGCTTAAGAAGAATAATTCAGTGACTGAAACTTAAATCTAAATACCACTAGTCTCATAATAATCTACAGAATATGGTATGAAAGGATAAAAATGCTGATCAAAACTGAAGCAGAGAAGAACAGCAGTTAGGAGGTATCCACTTCCTATGATGCACTGTAGCAGAATGGTGTTTGATTTTACCCAGCCAAGTGCCCTGGGACACCTTTGTAATAAATTACAAAAAGACGTGTCTAGTTGTGAGTGAAAATGTTGCAGAAACAGATCAAGTGTTTACTTAAAAATGGCTGCCTCAGACTTTTTTTTTCTGTTACTAAATCACAATTTTTCATTTTCATGATCAGTTACATTTAAAAATAGGCAAGAATAGCCTGTTGCATAGGTGTTAATCTAACTGTAACTTGTACAGTTATCCTTAGTGAGAATTCCATGGGGAGACCTACTTTAATATTAATTTTGTTTATTTTCTTTTTTAAATTTTCTTATTTTAATAATTAATGGGAGAAAGTGGAAATATACATTTTTTCTTTTATTTTGTACATGGGTTGATTTTCCTAGAAAAATATTTTGAAACTACATGAATAAAGTTGAAATGTGTAGCCTGACAAATACAGAGGTGGATGCTTGCAGCCAACTATTGGACTGAGCACTGGGTCCCCAATGGAGGAGTTTGAGAAAGGACTGAAGGAGCTGAAGGGGTTTGCAGCCCCATAGGAAGATCAAAAGTATCAATCAACCAGACCCCTCCCCAGAGCTTCCGGTGACTAAACCACCAACCAAGGAGTAAACATGGAGGAACTCATGGCTCCAGCTGCTTATGTAAATAGCAGAGCATGACATTGTCAATGAGAGTAGAGGCCCTGGTTTATGTGAAGGCTAGATTTCTCAGTATAGGGGAATTGGAGGACACAAAGGCGGGAGTGGGTGGTTGAGTGGGGCAACACCCTCATAGAAGCAGGAGGAGGAGGTATGGGATAAGGGGTTTCAGCGGGGGTTGGGAAATGGGAAAGGCGATAACATTTGAAATGTCAATAAAGAAAATATCCAATAAAAATTTTAAAAAAAGAAAAAGAAAAAAGTTTATTTTACTCTAGAAGTTGCTTGACTTTGTCTCTCTTTGTTAACTGATTATAGAATGATTTCATACCTACCCAAAAGTTTACTTCTGCCCTCAGTTTAATGTTAAGTGCGATGGTCAGCATATATTTATGATGATAGTGTTGACCTAGAATTATTAAACACATGCAATATCTCTTGAATGAATTAATCTTTCAAAACAATATTTAATTTATTAAAAGTCTTACTTTTTTAATAGGCAGTTTTTTCCTTGAGTGTGAACAGTGATGAATCCATTCCTGATAAAGCACTGAAACGACCTTTGAAAGAAATAACCTATAGAAAAGTATCTTAATTAGGAATTAAATTATACCTGACTTAGGAATGTTTCTCGAAGTCACACTTTTACTTCTGTTTTTCTCATAGAAGAAGTATTGGGAGAGAACTGTATGGCACAGCCAAAACAAAGAACTAAGCTCAACAGAAAAGGTTTTGACAGATTCCAGTGCTCTGAGAGACCTATTGCTCACCTTCAGGAGACAGGAAGTTATAAGTGGTCTGATGGAGTGGGAGCTTATGATGTCCCTCAGCAAACCAAGACTTAAGTTTTACTCCTTTCCCAACTGCTCAGAAGCAATTAGCAGAAGTAATTAAAACTGTTACCTTGTGAATTCTTTGGCTGCTTGGTTTATTTTCAAATCATATGGACAATGGTATTATCTCTTAAGTATATCTGAAGGCATAATTGATATTTCTGGGGTTATTGAATATATTTCTTTTAAAGATAATGCAGTTCTTATCAATTATCTATTGATTTCTTTAAAACAGACCTTAAATTGTAAGACTATTAATACTTATTATTTTAGAATACAAACAAATAATAGAAAAGAATCTGATGAACTGTCAGAAATTTGAAACATGCTACAAACTTTGAACATGTAATTATATGCACATGACTACTAATGTAGTTCATGGATGAAGAGAGACAAAGATACAGAAACCATTTTGTCTTGATTCAGGAATGCATTCATTTACTATTAGAATCTTATTAAGCTGAGAATTAAACCTATATGGACTAATCCTTTTAAAAACCTAGCAATTCCATTGGATGTTTAATTTTATTTTGTATGAAATTAAGACATATTTTCAATCTTAAGGATAAAACTGAAAAAATGGTGAAAAGAATAAGATATACATATATAAAATTTTATTATATATATATATATATATATATATATATATATACACATACACACATTTTAGGAGATGGTTGCCATCTTAAGCTTTGTCTAAATCAGCTAAATTTCAAAAAAAACTATAAATTTATAAAAATTTTTTATTAAGTATGTACCATATCCTATTTTTAACCCCATCTTCATTTTGAAAAAATAACTTATTATTTTGGAGTTTGGTAATTATTTTCCTATGTACTTGATGAAGGCTTTATCCTCATAGACTCATCCTAATCTTAGCAAAATAAAGGGGAAGGGGGAAGATTATATTTTCCTTTCATCCTTACTCTATAATTCTCTGGGCTCAACGATTCTGTATCTTGTCTCTTCTTTCGTTCTGTGAAGTCTGATATTATTCTCTGTTCAATTTTCCTTTTCAAATTTGAATCAAACTATTTGGCAGAGTGTCAGTGCTCTGACATCTGTGACAATATATTATTTTGTGTGAATGTTAGCAAATGATTAGCTAGTAAAAGTTTTTCATTTTATGATTCTCAGCTTGCTGAGTTTGATGAATACGATCTAATATCTGGAATTTTTATCTTTAAATGTCATCAGTTTCCTCTTTGTAGTAGGTTCTTTTTTTTTTTTTAATAACAAAGTTTAAATGATATTATACTCACACAAATGTGCTGCAGGGGAAGCCACTTCTTGTTCCCTTGATGCGATCCTTGTTCCCAGGGCTGATTTGAAGATCCTGTTTCTTTAATGGGCTTCTCTTCCAAAAAGTAACTTTTCTATAACATGCTTCCTACCCTGTATATTTATTTTCTAAACAATCTTCAAACAACCACATTATTCTTCAGCTTAGTTTCTGAACACCACTGAATCCATTTCATACTCAAGATATTTAAATTATAGTTTGAAGGATTTTGTTGTTTTTATCAAGTTCTTATAAATCAAATTCACTCATTACCCCCAACTGTTCTGGTCTCTGTTTAATGACCTATTGCTTGAATGTGTATCCTGGAATTTTCACATGTGAAGTCACTTACCCTGTGGTATGTAAATTATTTTTTTCAGTCAAAAAAATGTAAATCTTTATTTTGCAATTGTACTCTGACTACAGAGATCAATTTGAAAAAAAAATAATGACAAACTTTTTCCTTCTGAAGGCTGTATTTGCATGACTTCATATGGTTTAAATGTTTGCATGGAAAATTCATCTTTCATTTTACATCTGCATACTTTATCCTTTGGTTTCAGTCAATCAAAGTGCATCTGGAGGACACTTAAAATGCTGAAAAAGCTTCAGTATATAAACAACATCTTTATCAAGAGAAGACATTGGAGAAAATTGTCAAAGTATTTAATAAGTTTTAGAGTAATAGGAGATAATTGAAGCATACAATCACACAATGTACTAAGATCATTTGAATGTTTATATATATGCATATGCACAGGTATATGTATGTGTATATGTATATATATATTTGAATGCCATATATATGTGATATATATATATGATATCATATATGATATATATATATATATATATATATATCATGCCAGCTACTGTAGTGAGATCATCTTTAATGACTCTTTTATGTATAAATGAAGACAAATCAAAGCAAATAAACATGGGTTCACTATGGCATGATTTACCACATAACAAATCAGCTGATGAGATGGTGAGATGGCTCAGTAGACAAAGACACTTGTTCCTAAGTCTGATAAGTTCTATTTTAATCTCTGGATACAAGAGATCTGACTCTAGCAAGTTTTTTTAATCTCCACATGAATGAACAAATAAATAAATGTTATAAAATTTGATTACCAAACTAATCGAGAATAATATTTACTTTCTTTTAATTTTCAACAGGTTTGTGTTGTTCATAAAACTTTGAAAGCAAGAATTAATAAAATGTGTTACACAGTAAATCATTTGATGTGAAGATATGAGGACCTGAATTTGGATCCCTATCAATCATATATAAAGTCTAGAGGCTCCTGAGGTAGTCGTGTATATACCACTCCTGAGGATGTAGAAACAGAAAGATTCCCTATGTTTTCTGGCCAGTCAGCCTAGACAAATCAGTAAGTTTTAGGTTCAGTGAGAGATATGATCTCAAAATCTATGGTGCAGAAAGGCAAGGATGAGATAACCAATGTTGACCTCTACTTAGGCAGGCCTGTGCACCTGCATTCTTTTTCTCCACACACACGTGAAATGAAGAGGTGTACACACATATGAATCGAACATGTACACAAATGTAAAATTGTATACTGATGAGTAGTTAATGTTGAGAACTTGGTGCTGCTGGGGGGAATTTTTAATCATTTTAAGTGAGCTTAAAGAACATGACTTATTTTGGAGTCCCAGCGAGTCATCACATTTGAATATTGATAGTCTTCTCAAGTAGTCAGATTTTAGACTAAATTTCCAAACCATTTTCAACCTGCAATTTAGGCCTCAGATAGAGTGCAACAATTTTATAGAGGATTGATGAATTCTGTTAAAAACAAAATTTTATACATTGTTTTCTTAACACTTCTCATACATAAGTAAACATACATTAGAGAAAACAGTGTCAAATATAATTGTATTTCAATGCAAGCCTACATTCAAAAACTCTGTATGTTTGTCCTAGGCCCAGTTATTCTACTTTTGGAGGACTTTCTATTTCATCTATAATATGCAGTCTGTAGGCTGTGGCTAATGCATATAGTAAGGAGTAAATTTAGACGCCCATTCATGCATTTACCACAGATTGCCACACAAGTAAATACAAGTAAATGCTAGCCATCCCTCCTGAAAAAAAAGCAAGTTTTAAAATAAAAAATATACATGAGTATGAGTCAAACAAAATTTATGATATAACTTCACTTAAACTAAACTAATAAACTAAGGGGAGACATAAATATAATTTAAAATAAACGTAGGTGACACCTTTGGAAATAGGGAGACAGTTGCAGTTTGTTTCAAAGTTAGATTATTTCACTGTATTAAAGAAAAGTCTCAGAAAAGTGGCAAAATATTAGTAACCTCAAGCTTGCTACGTGAACAGGCAAAGCCTTGAAACAGAGACGGTGAATTCTCAGCACAGGGTTAGAAAGAAAGGTCATCTGAGTGATAGAATTATGCATATTTTCTCTAGACACTGGGTTTTGAAACTGATTTACAGAGTTTATAGAAAAGGCAGCCAAGGAAAGAAGAACTAAAGATATGGCCAGAGGTTTCGATGGAGGCATACTTTAGTCAGGGCTATGGGTGTTGTGAGAGAAATTTTAAGGATGAATGTGGTAATATATATGAAACACTCTCTGTTCCCTGGAAGAAAGGTTCTATAAAAACATAACGTATTGCTGATTCTTAGAATGGATGGTGAAGGTTGAAAGATTTTCAGATATAGGGAAAGGGCACATTCACAATCCAGTGAGAAGCAAAGGATATTGAAAATGGAAGTCAGAAACAAGAAAGTGAAAGTAAAGCAATTTTAAAGCTCCTTGAGAGCTCAGGTGCACACACACACACACACACACACACACACACACACACACACACCTTACACAATGAGGGAGAGAAGGAGTAGAGTGAAAGAGAGAGGGAGAGAAGGAGAATTAAAATTACAGTTATCAATATTCTAATATTGTTACTTTGTAAAATTAGTTTTAAAGTTCTATTTTTTGCAAAATAACCAATTTAGGCATATAAAATTTAAAGATGATGATAATCAAGAAGGCCAAACAGTAAATTTGGGATGTCTGAGAAGGATATGAAACAAAGAACAGTTGCTAACAACAGTAAATAAGAATACATTTTAAAGGGCTGGAGGTGGAGCTCAGTGATAGGGTGCTTCTTTGACAGGCAAAATTTGTGCTTTTAACCCTTGGGCTCCCCTCCCCACACCACAACAGTAAACAATAAAAGAGAAGTAATGTTTGGAGAAAAATTATTTTTCCATCTCAGGCAGGAATCTAAATATTAGGCTAGAACAAAGAAGTAATTTCAAACAGGAATCTAAATTTTAGTCTAGAACAAGGAAGTTGGCTTCAGACATTAAAATGGCCTTGGGCTAGGACAGGGAAATAGGCTCAGATACTTTGGTCATCCTGATAAGCCCTTAGAAACAGTAATCATGGAAGTGTTCGCATAATTGGGTTTAATGCCTTGCTTTTTCTTTGACTATTTGTGTTTGTTGTCTTGCTTGTTCCTTGACTATTTGCATCTATTGTATTGCTAGACTGTCAACTTACAACTGACTTTAATACATACATATAATCAAAATGGTATAAAAGCATAGAGGAAGAGGGGGGTGGGATAGGGGGTTCTAGGGAGGGGAATGGGGAAAGGGGATAACATCTGTACTGTAAATAAATAAAATATCCAATAAAAAAAAAGAAAAAATATTTTTCCAAACTGTTCAGGGCAGTGTTTCCAGGGATGGAATTGGTGAAGTACTGTTCCACAAAGTTCTTCACATAATGGATAACTGTCTCTCCAAAGTACTTATGACTCATTGTCAGTGAATCAACTGCATTGGAGAGAAGACACGGAAATGAGAGTGTGCCACCTACAGTGACTCACGTGGAGCTGCTGATTGTAAATCTGGAGCTCATAATTGACACAGAGGTGGCTCCTAGGTTACATGGCCAGCAGAATGCATTTTAAACAAACCAAATATCTGCAAACCCCAGTGAAAAGTGTTTCCACTGATGGTTGGTACTCTTCCATTCAGGCTCCAAATCTGACTATCGTATTGATGTGTTAATTAACCTACATTATTATGTATTAACTATGGAGTAAACAACTAAGTAATTTTATCAACTAGAATTGTATAGTTAAACAGAACATGAATCTAGTAAGTGATGTCCTCTGACCTGAGAGAGAAACTTTAGGGAACAGATTTATTAGATGATCACAAAGAATAATTCAATTTTAGGGTGTTATGAAAAATTGAAACTGAGTTTTGTTATGCATCTGAAATACACTCGGAAAGTTAAGAGTATGTTTCATTTGTTGCAACTCTAGTCGTATAAATTGTGAGTTTGGAATCTTGTGAGAAGCTTTCATCAAATTATGCTAAAGTGCAAATAAATGATAATATCTGGCTAATATCTCACTATCCCATTAGAGTTTTCTTATGATGGTAGTTACCATTTGTTTTATTTCATTTGTTTTTTCTTTTTCTAGATATGACAGAGGGACAGAGAGAGGGAGGAAGGGAGAGAGAAAATTAATTTTTAGCTTTGTTTATAAGCCTTTCCTTTAGTCCTTTAACTCTTTCTTGCGTTTTTCATGCTTCTTTCTTTCTTTCAGTTACCCAATTATTTATAAATTTTACTTTGAAACAAGAGCCATTGCCGTTCCTTTCCTCTGTCATCTCAGTCCCCATCACAGTAATTTAAACCTAAATCATACCTCCACTGGGCTGCACAGGTGTCTCTGAGCCACCTTTGTACATTTGTCTCTTGTATACACTCAGATCCCACACTGGAACCTTGGGTAACATGGCTTTCTATTTCACTCAAAAGCAAAGCACCTCCCAAAGGACACAGCACCCTATAGAATGTGTCCTGTGTTACTGTCTCCAGTCAACATAAAGTTGATTCTCTTCCTACCACACTGGTCTGTTACTTGGTTTACCTTTCCAAATATCCTCATCACTTGCCATCAAGACCCCTGCTTCTTCCTCCTCATGAGTCCCCTTTCCATGGCCATTCCCAGGCTCTCTATTGCTCTTTCTTCTGATTCACATCAGTGTCAAAGAAGGATTACTATGACAGAACATTTGTCTCTGCTGACATTATGCACCCCCTATGCCTAATTACCTTTATCCTCTTTACAGCTTTATTTTATCCATCAACATGTAATAACACAGATCTTTGCTGACAAACTTTATCATTCATTTCATGTTTTCTATTATTTTCTTATAAGTTGCAGGAAAGCTGGAAGTTTTGTTTGAATTGCTTGCACTTAATGTTAAAATGCATCACACTGCTTACAGTATCTAATATTTGAAATTATATGTGAACGTTTTAGTTATATTACACAAGTTTGCTAGTGTAATGGCATCTTACAGTGCGCTAGTGTCCTCAGGCGACAGATTCCTGGATCTGTCAGGATGAAAGTCAAAGGAGGATTTGGTCGGAGAGAAAAATTGGAGATGTTGTTTAATATATGAATAAGAACTCACAACTGTATACCAAATGAAAACCTTGGTGATTTGATTTGTTTGAAAAGGTATCATGTCTTCTCCTGTCTCTTAAAAATTGACAGCAGTACGCATTTGCTGGGCTTTGCCTATGCTTTCTTAAATTTCTAAAGTTTAAACCCTAATCTTTTTGTAATAACAAATATGTTTTCATTTCTAACACACTCTTGATCTGAAGACAAATAATGTTATCTGTGCCATTGCAAACACTTCATTTCCATATTCGGGGTTCTGTGTTTTACATAGTCACTGTATTATCTTACCTAACCTAAACCATGGCTAAATATATTTTTAAGTCGCTATAAGATTTAAACTAAGGTAATTTTAAAAATCGCATCTCTTTTCACTTTGGCCAACCCTGTATGACTTATCTTTGCCAATAGATGTCAGTGGTTGACTACATTAGTGAAATCAGTGCAGGCTCACTCGTTTATTCAACTTTAAAGTAATATCTCATTCTTTAAGTTATCTTTTATTATTTCAACCAGAGAAGTGATGTGTGTTACACTGTGATAGATTTGATTACAGGCTGTCTTAAAAATTCCATAATTTTCTGATATTATTAAAATATTGAATTATGCAGGAACTCTTAAAAATTAAAATGATTTTAAGTGGTTGTTTTTTAAAATAGGTTTGTGTGTATTTTTTTAGTCATACAGTTCTCAGACTACAAGAGGACTTTTGTTCTGTTGTGTTTTTGAGACATGGCCTCATACACTGGCTGACATCAATCTTGGTATATAGACGAGGATGACCTTGAAATTCTAAATACCCTACGGTCACTTCCTGAGTACTTGGTTACAAACATATGCAAGCTTGATAGAATATTTTAATAAAGATCACATAGCATCATTTATTTATTAATTCTACACATTTACTAGATGCCAGTTTATGTTAAATACATGATTTCTTTCATGAGCAAAAGAAAATACAAGCCACAGAGTGAAAGAAAATATTTCCAAACTTAATGTAACAGAATCTGTGCAAACAGAAACTGCAAGGAATTTTTATGAGGCAAAAAGTTAGTCACAGACCAACTGGAATATATAAAAAGAGCTGAGCATGCAG
The DNA here is from genome assembly GCF_011762505.2 of Arvicanthis niloticus. Classification (NCBI taxonomy): domain Eukaryota; kingdom Metazoa; phylum Chordata; class Mammalia; order Rodentia; family Muridae; genus Arvicanthis; species Arvicanthis niloticus. Next base: position 32,567,223 of record NC_047667.1, read on the forward strand.
CAGTAAAGAAAATGTTTGGCCAACAAAGGTAAAAAAAAAATGGCCAAATAAATATATGAAAGAATATATACCATTATTATTATAGAAATAACATGTAAACCATTATGCTCAGGATAATATAAAAATTACTGTCCTAGCTAGGTAAAATTGCAAAGTTGGATCTTACCCACCCACCACCTTTTAAGTGCTGAGGGTCAAACAGTGGGTTTTCCCTGTGCTCTGCTACTGATCTACTTTCTTAGCCCCTGACTGTTCAAAACCAGGTCTCTGTTTACCTTGGATTAACTTTGAACTCACTGTGTAGCTCAGACTAGCTTCAGATCCTTGACCCTCTTGCCTCTGTTTGTCATGCATGTGTGCCATCATGCCCTGTAGAAATCTTCAATTTTATGAGAATACAAAATATCACTTTTGGAAAATTAGCTGAAATATAAACATTTGCAATTTTTTTTCTGAGCTAACAGATGATTTCTAGATTTACATTTATAACAAAAGCAAATACAAATGTACAAATACGTACAATTGAACTCTATAACATGCATTGTTAGTAAAAAGTACACAGTAGAGACAAACTGCATGTTCATTGAGGATGGAAAGGATACTCTTAAGATTGTAGTTTACAGCAATAAAAAATAATGAACTATTTGAATCTTGCAATAATTTAGATGCATCTCACAAATATCTAAAAGACCCTAGCTACAGATATAGATGAATACTTTAAATGCATTTTTGCCAAGTCAATGACAGCTAAAACTAATCCATAAACATAGGAACAACAAAGCTTTTAAGAGGATAACAGTTTAATGTGTTTTAAGAGAGGCATCTAGAAAAATAACTTTTTTTGGACTTGTATGGTTTTACATAGTATTGTACTGTCCTGTTTATAAATATGTTAAGTTTCTCATGTTGATTTTCACATTTAATTCCAAAACATGGGGGTTAGCGTTAGGAGAGTTTGAAGTCTAATGTCTGGGTGTCAAGAGAGTCTGAGAATGTCCTGGGATACTTAATGAAATCTGGCTCAGAAAAAAAAAATATGATTTTCTAGTGCCATTTACAAGAAAATGCTTATGTGATAATCAAATTAGTAACTGATTCACAACAGTTAACAGAGAGACATTGAGACAGTTCCATCATGTCCAAAATATGATCACTATTTCTGATCCTGGATTCTTAAAGGTTTTTCACAAGATAGAGAAATGTTGGGCCTTGGACAAGGTAACTCCATTTAACCTGCGCCCTTCAGGCATGTAGAGGGTGTGATTAACAAGTCTCCACCTCCAGATATTTTAATATTAATGAGTTATCTAAAGGCCAGGGGCATAGCTAATTAAGTTATTCCCTCCCCTCTTCCCCCTCCCTATAAAAGGCCAGGTGAGCCTGGCTTTCAGGGGAGCGCTCATCTTCTACACCTACTCACCATGCCATGAACAATAAAAGCTTTGGAAAACTCCACATGTCGCCTGGGCCAGCCGCCGCCAGGTTCCCAGCCTTTGGAACCCAGCCTTTGGAACCTCGAACTGCAGCCAACGCCGGCAGCCCACAGCGGCTGTGTGAATGTGGGACCCTGACGCCAGACTCCCTCTCCCCTCCCCTCCCCCCGCCGCCCCCCACCCAGATTTCTTCCCCACAGAGAAACATTTTTCTTTGGTCTAATAATTGATATTTTCAATGTCTATAGCATGATATCAGACAATAGACAAGACCACAGGGAAGGAAAAATAAGTGAAATATAGAATCTGAGATCATCATGAATTAAAATAGCCAAGCTTCATACCTAAGTGCCTTTAAAATCCTTTCATAAACAAGTGTGCCAAGATAGAAGGAATTGCTTTGTTTTTTCCCATTACAACATAGCATATAGAAGAAACAAATCTTGTTACCCATTTGTTCTGAATCTGCATTACTACACATCTTCCTTATATTTAGCATAATACTCATTTAACTCTGTTGATTGTGATTTATAGGGTTTAAACATACAACTTCCCAAGTTTCCCATCTGCTTCTCAGTAGATGTTTCTCTCCGTGTGGCTTGCTATGCGGCTTGCTATGCATACATTTCCTCACTCCTAATAAAAACCTTTCTTTAAGGTCTAATTCTGTCTGTGTCTGAGATTTCCCCCATGGATACATGTTATAGTCAAGATTTTTCTTGCCTTTTAATTCTACCTGTCAAGAGGAAATGAACCAAATCCAGACTCTGAGATAGTAATATTTTGGGTATTTTTATCTCTCTTCTGAGTATCCCTGAATTACCAAGTTGAGTATAATTCATGCCAAACCTGAAAGGACAGGAAGGTGTGACTGTTAGTGGTTAGCGCCCTTTTGTCATCCTGGAACAGTGGTGAGAACTTTAGTTTCTTATTCTTTCTAACAAAGAAAGTCCTCTTAGATTTTTTTTCTAATTCTTTTGTCCGTGTATCTTAGCAAGCATGTTAATGCATTTGGTGACTGGCTCATGAGCACAGACTAACACTCCACTGTTAATATATAGCTTGGCTCCACAGAGATAATACCACACGATGTTCAGGGGAAAACCTGATCCAGATGCTAAAAGGAGGGGTATATTTAGAAAACTACTCTTCTTCTGGAGACAGATAAAACCTTTTTAATTTTTAAAGGTCCTGCATCTTTTATCCTTCTCTTGTCTCTTCTGTAACCCTGAAAAATAGACAGTACCATTATTGTTTGGAACTAAAATTTGGATGATGGCTGAATTTCTTCTCTTTCCCTTTCTAGAAGCAACCTGAGGAAAACTTTACATTGATTCTTACTACTCTTAACAGTAACATAAGGACTCTGCATTCTTGAGTAGAAATCATGGAATTCCTTCTTCTGTTTCTTATTTTGCTATTTAGGGCCTACCTACTGAGGCTACAGCTACTATCTCCTATATTCATACTAACCTAACCCAACTAAACAATATTCCTTCCTCCCTCCCTTCCTTCCTTCCTTCCTTCCTTCCTTCCTTCCTTCCTTCCTTCCTTCCTTCCTTCCTTCCTTCTTACCTTACTTCCTAGCTTCCTCCTTTCCTCCCTCCCTCTCTTCCTCTCTTCTTTCTTTCTTTCTTTCTTTCTTTCTTTCTTTCTTTCTTTCTTTCTTTCCTTTTTTTTCTAGAAAATGGGTATACTAGTCCACATTTAATCTGTGAGAAGCATAGATTCTACAGATACTTGTGTCTTGATAGAGAATGCATTCAATCTACTATGGAACTGAATCACAATGAACAGAAAGTAAGTTTGTTGCCTTCTTGGATGGTGTCCTCCTTGTGATAAAGGCAGCCATGTAACTTTGCCACCATCTTGGCTAATGTTATCCTAAAAAAGGCAAAAGCTCTGTGACTTCACTGCTATCTCAGTTAACAAAACCACATGAAATAAACCAAAATGACAGTATCCATGAAACTTCCCAGTTACACTGAGCTTTGGGGAATGGGTCACTACACCCCTTTTTACATTTGAGAAGGAAGCAATACTAGACTTCCAAGGTGGTTGTGGGACTTTTTATTGTTTGTTTGTTTGGTTGGTTGGCTTGTGATTATTTTATTGTGGTTGTTTGTTTTAGATTTTTGTTTTGTTTTACATTTGAACATGTTTTAAACCATATTATTTACCTGTTTCTATAGGTTAAGACTTTAACTAGCCATGTGTCTACAACACTGATTTAATAACAGAGGGAATTAGCTGAAGTTTTCAGCAACCTAGGGCTGAGTTTTTATAAAGCACTAATCCCCACAGAGATGAAAAAGACAAAATGCCAAGTGCTGGACAAGTTGCTGCCAGTAAGAGAACAAGCTACAGCCAAGGCAGGAGTTCACCCTGGATAAAGGGATAGAGATATAGTCTCTGTTAGGCCTGAATGCTTACTATTTCCGCTTGTATCTTCAGTATTCATTTTTCTCTGGCTGAGATAAAATGTTCTGTCCCTAATTCAAGAAGCCTTTGCTCCACATTTGTCTGTTTTTCTGACCCAAGGTGATTTCCATTCCCTTTGGGTTTGCTTTTACCTTTCAGTAATAGCCATAGATAATATTTAGGAAGGAATTAAGGCTCAAATGTCCTCACTTTCTTAGTTCTTTTAGTTTGTTTGTGTTGTTGAGTTCGCTTTATGCTGCTGTTGTTTTCTATGTTTAGCATTCTCTGAATTGCAATAATTTGAATCCAATAGGCATGTGGTAAATTGCAGGGAAAATTTCCTAATCTAGAAGGCCCTCTTTAAATAAAAAGAAAGTTACCATGAATGCCTTTCATGCTTGCTTCCAATCTGGATTTTAAAAATGTAGCATGGCTTTACACATTAAGAAAATGAACCTGAGATTAGGGAAACCCTACAGCATGGCAACTTCTTTTTCTATTTCATCAACAACACTAACCTCTTCTCTCCCCCTTGACCTATTATAAATTCTCAAAATGTACTTCCTGCTATGGCCCTGGTATTTTTTCATTAGCTATCACTTGTAGCTATTCCATGGGATGTGCTAAGGTCACTTTTATCTACATGCAAGAGGTTACTTTAGGTTACGACAGGACCTTAAACCATTACTTGGTTTCTGGGAAAGAGAAAAACTTTTATCTCTTTGGCTAATCGATTGTCAATTTGGTCTGTCTCTCAGTCAAGTTTGAGGCAGCAGGTTGGTGTGTACCACTTAAAATGCAGGGCTTCTTACTTTGATATATCTTTATTGATAAGATTAGAAGGAAACTCAAATAATTCCAAGAATGCTACCTGGGTTATAAGTCAAATCAGCCAAAGCCTGAAACAGCAGATTTGGATAAACTTGAATCAGTCCTGAACTAGGATCTAGTCTTGAGGGAGTTTGAGTCAGCCAACTTCTGGTTTTATTACATGCCCTGTAGAGATGCTGGCCTGGGAGACTCAAGGAAGATTAAGCTTCCCTCCATCAGTCTCTCTCAACTGCTTGTGCTTCACAGATGGGGATGGATGCCATCTTCAGGATCCCTATGGCTTGTCTCTTGGAAATTAGAGCAAATTAGCCCTCATGGAATTAGGAAGAAACATTTTCTCAACCTGTGTATCTTTTCTATAAATGAACAGAAAAGTCCAATAAGATTCCTAATATTCAACCTTCCTTTTTCCTGTTATACAATCCAGAGCTCACTAAAATCTATCTGCAGGGTGGAGTTAGCAAATCCTGATACAGAATTTGGAACAGAATCTCTCTTAAAAACCCTTGCTCATAGAAATTGAATTTCAAAAGAAACACCCCAACCTCCTAAAAGTTCAAAAGCCTAGATCTCTGAATATTTTTGCTGCCCTTGCTCAAATGAAGATAAATGATATAGAACCTTGTTTTGTACAAGAGGAAGGGTACTTGTTACACTTATCAGGCTGTTTGTCTCCATCTTTAGACACAGAAACACAGACTATAAGTACAGGATTTCAGGCAAATCTTCACCACAAGACTTGTCAGGAAAGATCTCGGGTTAGACACTGGCAGAGACACATAGCCTGTCAGCCTGATCATGAATACAGATTGCCACACAATGCCCTTAATGCTTAAGGAAACCATAGGGCAACCTTTCAAAAATCAAATGGTCTGTCTCTTATTGCACTCTAAAAGGAAAGAGAATGCTGTCTGTCTCCCGTCAGTCCCTAGTCCCAATGCTAATCTCAGAAGATAAGACTCATTTGGACATATCTATCCAGGTGGTAAGGAGTCCTCCAGACAGTTGTCACAGGACTCAGCATGTTTCCTATTCCCTGTAAGCCACTGAGTTCAGTTTAACAGAAATGCAAATGCCTTTTATGCACATGTCTCTTGTCCTGTGCTCCTTAAGCTGAGAATCTGGCTCTAAAGATAGGATTTGTTTCTTTCACATTTGACTAAATCATGCTTATCCAAAAATGTTCACCAAAATCCCTGTCCTGGGTCAGGCTGATCCCCTGACTTTGTGACAAGAAACAGGAGAACAACTCAAGAATAAAAGGCACCGTGTCCTTAAGGATAGCTGATGGGTGAACTATTTCAAGCACAAGTTATCATTCATCTCATAAGATAGAGATGCCTGTAGTAAAAATGACTAATGTTGTTCTCATCCATAGTAAAGTCTTCCTGCCCAGGAGCTTCTCAACCAGTAACGGCAATATAATAGTTTTGACAGGGTTTCCTTTGTTTATTCAATGGAAGGTTGTAAATATAGATTGAATAGTGTTGTGCTATGCATTTGCTGATTTTCTTCATTTGCTACATAAACTTATTCAAAATCAAAAATCAAGTTCATGTTAGATCATTCTATGGAATATATAAACTATGAAATAGGTTAAAAATTAAATCAACAAGGTGCAATTGTCCTTAATAACTTGGATAGAAATTTTAAGGGAGTCATGAGTTCATTTTTATTGAGTCTCACCAAAAATACTTGATAGGTTTCAAGGTGGGACTAGAGAGAGAAAAAAAATGAATTTTTGTTTCCCCAGAGTAACCTTCAGTAAAAATAGAAATTGCATTTGTGATTGGGGTAGTCTAAAGAGGAAATACAGTGTTGAACTCCCCAAGAAACATAAAAAAATTCTACAACAAATTGTAAATGTACTTGCTAAATGTGTACAAATGTTATTATGGCATGTAAAAATCTTATTTTAAAAAATAAAATATATTTTTAAAAAAGATGTTACCATGTAAAAATGAAAATATTCTAATAAAGAAAGGCATACATAAAGATTAAGATATCTGGATGCTTTTCTGGAATAGGGAAGAAATCTGGACAGCTCATGCAAGTTATAAGTGTCTGAATAAGTCATTTAGAGTATGTGAAAAAAGAGACCTAAGTAGGCATTAACTTAAAAATGTAAGCCTATAACCTTTCCTTTTTCTTCATTCTGTTTTCCTCTTTTATCCTCTGGTTGTGTTCTAATGGACAGCAAGCCTGAATACTCAGTCACACTTGAGTCTTCCTCTGACAGGTTACATAGGCCGTGACACAGCTAGTGGCAAAGCAGATAGAAAGGTGAATTGTGCTCATCAGGATTTGCTTGTCTGTTTGCTGCCACTGTAGGGAGACAGCTATACAGAGAACAGGAGGCACAGATGTTGGCAAACTAAAAGATTCAGGTGGCTTGAGGCTCAGCTTTGATAGAGAAATGCTGAGAGAGAAAGCTAATCTTGCTCTCAATTGCCAGAACCTATCTAGACTGAGAAGAATCCTGGAGTTCAGTCATCCTGAGCACAAGTCAGGGAATGGGTTAATCTCCAGATTCATCTATCTGTCATTTATTGTGGTGGAACCTGAATACTCTAAAGCTCCATGTATGGTGTAGTGTTTATGTCTGTCTGTCTGTCTGTCTGTCTCTCTCTCTCTCTCTCTCTCTCTCTCTCTCTCTCTCTCCCTCTGTGTGTGTGTGTGTTTGTGTGTATGTGTTACATGCTTTTGTGTGACTGTTAGTGCAAGCACATGCAGAATCCATAAAAGGAAGTTGTTCTCTGCTTTATTCCTTTAACATAGGGTCTCTCACTGGATGTAAGGTGACCATTTTGACTAGGCTCACCAACCAGCAAGCTCCCAGGATCTATCTATCTCTGTCTTGTGCTCCCAGTGTCCTAGTACTTGGGTTTCAGTAGCAGAAACTGCAGCTGCGCCCAGTTTTTAAGTGTTTCCTTTCCTTGGACCACAAACACTCTGACCCATTAAGCTATCTCACTAGCTCTTATTTTCATTTGTTATTTCCCTTCTTGCATTTATCTAGTTTTAGTTATACATTTTCATTATTGGACAATTCATTTTTTCCTTATATTTTCATTTTTTTATCTTTTCACATATTTTAGTAAATTCTTTTTTATTGGATATTTTATTTACATTTCAGATGTTATACCCTTACCCCATACCCCCCACCCAGGAACCCCCTATCCCACCCCCCCCCTTCTCCTGCTTCTATGAGGATGTGCTCCCACCTACCCCTGACTCTCACCTCTTCACCCTCAAATCTCCCCCCCCCCCCCCCCCAACTCGGTGTCCAGCCTTATGGGACTATGAAATCTCCTCTCCCACCTATGCCCAACAAGGCCATCCTCCCCTACATATACAGCTGGAGCTGGATCCATCCCTATGTGTTCCCAGGCTGGTGATTTAGACCCTGGGGAACTCTGATTGGTTGGTATTGTTGCGCTCCTCATGGGGTTGCAAACCCTTTCAGCTCATTCAGTCTTCTCTCTAACTCCTCCATTCGGAACCCCTTGATCATTTCAATGGTTAGCTGTGAGCATCTGCCTCTAAATATGTCAGACTTTGGCAGACCTTTAAGGTGACAGCTATATCAGGTTCCTGTCAGCATGCACTTCCTGATGTCCACATCAGCATCTGCCTTTGGTGACAGCACCCGGGACGGATACCCAGGTAGAATGGTCTCCAGAGAGCCCCTCCTTCCATTTCTGTCCCACACTTTGTCTCCATATTTGCTCCCTTGAGTATTTTGTTACTCCTTCTACCCATCTGTAGTATGATGGTAGTATTTTGTTGTTTTAAACAAAATCCCATGATTTTAATTTGTTTCTTCTATTTCATTTGTCTAATTTTGATTTTCAGCTTTCTCACTATTGGGTGATCATTCTTCACTTTTTCAGTTTCTCTTCTCTTTTTAATGTTTTTAAATCTCTTAGCTTTTCTATTCTTTTTCAACACATTCATTTCCCCTCCATTTTATTTGGATTAAATTTGCTTATCTTCTTTTCTTTTTTGGAAGTTAAAGGGTTTGTTTGTTTGTTTGTTTTTGCATCTACTCCATGAATTTCAATCACAAATAAAATACAGAATAACAGAAATAAAAAAATTCTACAGAGTAATTTTTCTTGAAATGTACAGTTTGAACAGGAAAGCTTTATCAAAAAAATAAATAAATAAAGTTGAAGCCAAGATTTTTGATGGAAAAGATAAGAAGAATCTAAGAAAGGATATACTCAGAACAAAGCCATGCCCAGCTAAGTTTCTAATTACATCAAATTAAAGCTGCTGCAAATGTGGTCCAAGGGGCAAAGGTTCACCCCATATTGGTAGCCACACTTGGCAGTGTCATTCATGTGGTACTGGTTTTAGAATAATGAAGAATACACAAGTAAAAGCATTGTAGAATCTTCATTCATGGCTGAGCAGAGCTTCTGAAGCCACTCATGTTTGGCCATTGTGTACAGATGTAAAAGTGAAGCCTGGATCCTATAGGAGACCTCAAGATGTTGCAGATGCCAGAGCCATGGGACATCTTCCAAGGAAAGTTGCACATATAAAGTGGAACCAATCTCTAAAAGAGAAGTATACTGCGGGCATCAAAGGTAGAAGGTCAGCCATATGAGTGACCCCTTTGACATGGGACATGGAGCTAAAGGAATTGCAAATTACCTGTTTGGTTTGGTCTCTGTTGGTATAGTTTATATTCACTGTGACCCGATTTCTCCTATTTAGAATGGCAATGTATAGTCTGTGACATTGTTTTTTAAAAGAAAGAAATTCGTTTTTTGTTTTACAGAGGAATGACTGTCATGTGTCTGAGAAGTGATTTTGAACTTTGGACTTTTAAATAGTGTTGAAACTAAAAGAGTATGGATACTTTTGAATTTGAACGACATGCAGTTTGCATTATAATACAGCCATAAGGCTGAGGGAATCTGGAGGAATGTGGGGATTTAAATGACAGTGGCCTTCACTGATTCATATGTTTGAATACTTGGTACTCAATTGAGGAAACTATTTGGGCACTTTTAGAGGGTATGGCCTTGTTGGAGGATGTGTATTATTAGCAAAAAAATTATTGAGATTTCAAAAGATTTATTCCTAGTTTGTCTTCTGCCTCTTGCTTGTGGATTGAGATGAGAGAACTCAGCCCATTACTCCATCTGCCTGCCACTCTGCCTTCAATCCATCATCATAGACACTAACCTTCTGAAGCCATAAGCCCAATTTAAGCGTTTACTTTTATAACTTGCCTTGGTATATTAGGGTTTTCTAGAGTCACAGAACATATAGAATGACTGACTCTCTCTATGTACATGACTTATTGGAATTATTTATAGGCTGCAGCCCAGGTAATTCAAAAATTGGTAGTTGTGAATGTAAAATCCAAGAATCTAGTAGTTGCTCAGTCCTACAAGGTTAGGTGTTGAGACATTGTTCTCAACTTCAATGCCAGTGAAGAAATGGATGTGCTAGTAAGGCAAGAACAAGCAGACCAAGAACAAAAATGTCCTCTTTCTATGTCCTCATATAAACTTTCAACAGAAAATATGGCCCATATTAAAGATATGTCTTTCTGTTGCAAGATCTGTATATCTGTATCAATGATGTGTATCTTCTAAATCAAATGTCTGATTACAGGTGGATTCATCTACTTCAAACCAAGCTCAACAACAGAAAGTAAAGAACCATTTATGTGTGTGTATATATATACATATATGTGTGTGTAATTATGTATATAATACATACATATATTTGAAAATTTGAAGTAAACCTATTATTAAAAATAGTTTAATATTTTCTTTTGTTAATTTCTGGATTTATATGATATTTTGTATAAAATAGAATTGAAACAATTGTTTCAAGATAGAAATTATTCTTTTGTATTTAGCTACAGTCCTAGTGCAACATTCTGGAACCTAACAAACTTAAATTTTGTCTGAAAAAAAGTAAAGAAATTTAATGGTCAAGACCTTGTCATAGAAATTTTTTTTTCTTAGAGCTCTCTAAAATTTGAGTTGGTGAACTTGTCACTCCTAAAAGGCAGTAGGGAAACCAAGTAGAAAAGAGATGCTTAAAATCACTGAAAGGATAAACTAATAAAAAGTGTACAGCCTAAGTGAATGCCTTTTCTGTAGGATGCTTTTTATAGCAGAATTCAATGTAGCAGTCATGTCATTGGGTGTGAAGTCATGATAGGAGTTCACATCTTAATTCTGCTACCTCTAGCTGAATGACATTAAAGAGGGAACTGACATTCTGAATCTCAGTTTACCTATTAATTGGAGATTAATAGCAGAGAGTAATACTTCATGTTCTGAATAGATGCACACATCAGAAAATGTTTAAAAAGTGAACATCCTATTCTTTTCTGTTGGTATAGTAAAAGCTGAATCAAAGCCTATCACAAAGAAAGAACGACAGCATGGTATGCTCTTCTGCTGGTCTCTTAACTCAGCTCTAACATTTAACTCCTGATAAGGTTTGCTTCCAGGCAGCTATTTAATAAGAACAATAACATGCATAATTTGACAAGAATTGGGGAAATTAAAAAGGCTTTTAACAATAGAGATTTTCATACTGTTTTCAAAACTCTTGCCTCTGTACATAGAGATGGTGTCTTTCAAGGAGAGCATCAAGACAATTATAAATTAAAAAAAAATTCAAACACAAGATTTTAATTTCAAATTTATTTTATAAAAAGAAATGTGAATTCCTTATCTTCAAACATGTTAGATTGTAATAATATCACTGCTACAGGTGATAACTCAGAATGATTGTCATTTACACAGAGAATCTTTAGAACTCTTTAGATAATGAAGTCATATTTGTGGTTCATTAAACTCAATATTTGTCTCTAACCCTGGTATTAAGTAGTAATTTTGAAGATTCATATTCTTTCAAAGTTACCCATTATGTCCTCAAAAGGCTAACTGTGATCCTCTGAAGAGTCTCAGTATTCCTTTAAAATAGTAAGTTAGAAACACAACACGTATTACTCCACAAAGAATGTGATAAAGTATAACTTTGCAGTTTGAATATACTATGTATTTTTTTCCTTTTTCACATAAAGTCACCTAATTTTTTCAATTTTTTATTCTGTTAAGATTTTAAGATGAATCCTGATGTTTCATACATAAACTGCTCAGTTTAAGTTGTTTTCTTTTAAGGGTTAAATTAATTTCCCTTTCTCATTATTCATGATAATATAAATCTTTATAGACAGAGGACCATGCTGCAATAAGATGTGCTAAGAAGATGTGCTATACCAACTTCTGATTTCTTTCTGTAAAAATCAATAGTTTTAAAGTTTATCAACACGTATTTACTATTTAGATTGTTTTCCCTGTGAACATAAGTTCAACATTTACAGAGCTTCATGATATCCTTCTAAAAATGGTTCTGTTCTGTTATTTATTTTCTTTCTATTTTTTCTCTAGAAATCAATTTAGGTGTGTGTATGCATGTGTGTGTGTGTGTGTGTGTTTGTGTAATTTTTGTTAATTTTATATCTTAATTTTTTGAGAAACCTTCTTACTCTAAATTTTCTGTCATTCTTTTATATTGGTAAACCTCTAAATGTGACAGGCCAAGAGGCAGGAAAAAGCTAAAGTCCATCTGGATAGTATGCAACAAGATTTTCATGGCTGTTTATGAGTTATGAAGCTCTGTTAAGTCACTGAGTTTTGGAACACCTCGGTTTGAGTAATGAAATAGTCAAGATTAGTTTGAGGAACAGAGTAGATGTGATGACTATAAATTAAAAGAAAATTCTTTCTTCCATATTGGCACATACATTGGTATCATTATTATTCAGGTCTTGTTCTGGAAATTGTGTTGGTGTGACTTTTGTTGTGGTCTTTCAGAAATTTCTCGGAGACAAAATATTACAGTATACTTTACTGGTTTTCTGACACTTCAAAGCTTTCTGCCACATCTTCCACAATAATTCTTGAGTCCTAGGTGCAGGCACTGTGTCGAGATTGAGCACTACACACAATTGATCTCTCATTCTCTACATTATGACTGACTATGTTCTCCTATAACAGGCTGTCTAATTACAAAGAGAAGTGTCCTTGATTAGGGTGCGAGGTGATCCAGTTGTCAGCCTTGAGATTACATACATACAGTAACATTATATATACTGAGCTGCTTATGTTTATGTATGTAGGAATAGATATACATATATTCATACATGTATACAAATATAATTATAACTAAGTTTAAAGAAAAGAGGTCATGAATTTGAGAGACAGCAAGAGGTTGGAATGGAAGGGATTAGAGGGAAGAAATGAAGGGAGAGAAATTATAGAACATCATTATAATTTTAAAATTGTTTATAAAAAGGATATTTGATTTGCTTACAAATGTGTTCAGGGCAATTGAGACATTGCTGTCAAGTGGAGAACCCAGTAGCTGCTCAGTCCATGGGGTTGAATTCTTCAACAGTCCCAATCTACTGCTGAAATCCTGGAGGATTTCTGAAGAACTGTCAATCTTCAATTTAAATCGGAAGCCTAAACTATTGGCTTTCATCTCATCACAGCACTATATAAGGAGTATTAGAATCAGAAAGTGAGATGGTCTTGCCGGTAAGTGATAATTTGAGCTAAAAGGCAAGATTCTTTAGTTCTCTCTTATCTGTGTTGTTACCAGAAAATGCTACCCATATTTAGGATGGGCTTTCCTTCATCAAAACTAAATCCAAAACCAACCAATCAAACAAACAAACAAACAAACAACCCCCCCATAACTTTATGAACAAAATTCCTTGCAGGTGTTCTCATTGGCTCTATTTTTAATTGATTCCAGACACAGTTAAATGACAACCAGTTTAATCACCATAAATAGCTAAATCATAAACCCAATTAATATACTGAATGAAAACAAATGTTCACTGTTACTTCCTCTAGATAATGTAAAACTTTCACTGAACTTCCCACTACTTATGGATTTATATTTTCCAATTTAGTCTTTTGTCCTTCTTCAAATAGTTATGATCACTCATTGAAAGAAAACTGAGGATACAATACTGAAATAAATTTGATGTCAGACATGGTCCAGGAATTAAGTCACATGAAGATAAAACTGAGCACTTGTGAGAACATTTTAAGAAAGCAATACAAGTGTCTTGTGACCTCAGATTTTTTTTTAAAACACAAACTTGTTCTTGGATTTTGTTTTCATTCTCTTACCAGCTGTAGTAGATAGGAGTGAGTTTACTTTTTACTACTCATAATTACTTGCTGTTGTTATTCAATTAATTGTTTAAAGTATCCTTTATATGTTTTTATAGATAAACATGATTTTTGCCATATGCAGCTTGTCTTTGTGATTGGATATACCTTGAACTCATGAGAACTTTACTCATGAGAGCCATCTTAATCCTCAAAGTATAAATTGTTTGAGGCTATGAATGGCTGTTTCCTGAGACTTTAGTCTGCTTTGTTTTATCAGCTCCATTCTTCCAGGTTCCATCATCTCTAGAGCAGAGATGGTGAGAACACGTAATGTCTTTGTAGATGAAAAAAAAAAGGATTTAAATCAACCAACAAAAGTAATTTGATGTTATAAAAATACACAAATCTTCATGTCTACAAGTCACTGTGAATCTAATATACAAGAATGAAGTTGCAATAAAGGATGAGCATGTCAAAAGTCATGACCTTTACATGTATAATTTTTTTAATGGTATAGTGATATCTACTACATTGAACAGAGAACAAATTTAAAACCATTTTAACCTTTGTGTGGATAGAATGAATGTTAATATTTTTATTATTTTGTTATTGAAATATTTTATTAGAGAATAAATATATGTTTTAATTTGAAGTTAATTGCAAATTATGCATTACTGTTTGAGCATATCTGGAGACATTAGTGTGTTTTTGGCTTATCTAAATTTGATTTTGTAGTTTTCATTATCATAATAGAAATTATAACTTTTTGTCTTATCTTTCCTTTTTTTCTCTTGTCTTCCTTCTAGAGTGAGGTCTTTTTGATAATTATATCTTCAGTACATACAGAATTGACAGACAAATGAGAACATACCTATGTTGTTCTATCAAGTATTATTTGGTAACTGTAAGTAAATGTTTCTATTAGAGATACCATGGAGAATATAATGTGAATTTTAAAATGTTATTCACACTTTCTAATTCTAAGGGGAATGAGAACTTTATACAGAGCTCTAATAAAAGAGTGAGCATAGTATATTTACTAAGACAGCACTGTGGGTTCAGAGGAACTACTGTACAAATCACGGGAAATATCCTTTATCAGGTAGCATTTGATAATGATATGAGTCTTAAAGCAGGAAAGAAATTGGTTAGAAAGAGGTCATCAAAGAAATAAGAACAATGGCAGGTATCTGTAAATGTAGGAGGTATTAAAATTTAGAGAATTATAATGTATGCTTTACACATAGTGAATGGATGATAGCATCAGGAACATAGGCATATGTAGCTGTAAAATTCTTTATATAGTAAGCTATACTTATACATTTTTCTATAGGCATTTGAACTTTGCTCATGGTTTATACATTGCTATATAATATGAATATAATTACATTTCACTAGAATATGATGACTATAAAAACAAAGTTAGAAATAAACATTCTGAGTAGCCAATGAAGATGTCTACATTAGTCTTTGAGGGAATCAGAGTTAGGTAGTATATTTGGGAATAAGATAAATAGCAGATTTTAAAAAGCTGTAATGCAGAGGGCTTAACTTATTATATGTAAACAAAGGAAGGGAGAGGCTTGGGTAAATAAGATATGCTTTTTAAACTTTCATGACCACGGAAATCTGCTATTAAGATATAGGCATGGTCCTCATAGTTGAAGATGGAAGCCCATAAAGACTGACAAATTTTGAAATAGGAAGCAGCAATGTACACTACCTGTAGATTTGAAGGATGGATAAAAACATATATAAACAGAAGGACTTTATTAATTCTGATTTTATCATAATAAGGACTATATAATAGAAAATTATAAACTCATGAAACAATTCCAGAATGACCTAGGTTTGTAGGTCTGTAGTTCAGTCCTAAAATTTTGACCATGGTCTGTTCGTAATTTGGTATACAGTTTTCTATTCTGCTTGGGTTGAAAAGTTAAAACTACCAAGTTTATTAAACCTGTTCATTTGTAACACATGAATTTATTAAAGATTTGGGAGGCTTTATGCCTCATAGGTGAAACTATGGTGATATGAAATATTCCCTATGTAAATGTTGTTTTTAATTTCTCTGAAGAAGTGGCATGATGAGAGCTCTACCCAAACTTTATGCATACATAGGTTGAGCTGAGCCCAGAGCATTTCTATCTAACTATCTCTAGGCCATGGCCTAGAAGCTTCTAGCCTCCATATAATCTAATCTCTGGAAGCCCAGACCTTAAAGGCTTCAGCTTCTAGCCTCTATCTGCTAACCTAGGCCTAGAGTTTTTCAGCTTCCAAGAGTTACTGCTGTATAAACTCACTCTTTGTAATTCCTTCTGAATCTTGGATGGCTGGTTCAACTCTGTTGTTCTGGCTCAAACTCTTCTCTAAGCTGACTAATTAAAACCTGGCTTCCCTTGGCTTCTGACTGAATTTTTCTACTTGGCCATCAAACTCACCCTGGAAATCCATTCTAATCTTCTGGCTCACCTAATTTTCTGGCTCATTCTGTCTTTACCTGAAACATATCTCTGTAAAACAGTTTCTGTAAAACTTCTCTCTCTCTCTCTCTCTCCTTACCCTGGCCATCTCCACTGTTCTTTTAAGTCCTCTCTTTCCTGTGTGGTTCTATAAGTAAACTCTCATTCCTGTCTCGTCTCAAGAGAGCTGGGTGTATCCTGTCTCTGACTCACTCTGTTAAATCTTTCTTAATTTTTCTCTTTGTTTCTCGATAAGAGGTCACATTCAAACATGGCTGCTTCATCTTACCTATATTGTTTGGGATTAAAGATGTATACCAAGGAAGGGCACATCTGTTATTCCAGTCAGGGCAGCCATACTGCTGGATTAAATTATTTGCCTTCAAAAGTGTTATAAACAATGTGTTATGTGACTCGCCATAGAATGCTAAAAATATGAAGCATCATTATTTGTAATTCTATAAACTTAGAGTTTTACATGGAGACTCTGGTGTGAATTCTGGTGTTTTTTCTAGTGTGAATTTAGATATGGTCAACTTCAGAATTTCTCTCTCTATTTACTTGTGCCTACTGAGGATAAAATTGAATGGAAAAATTCCTAACTCCTATCCTATAAACTAATTTTTTGAAGTATTTTCATTATCATAAAACAAAAAGTATTAGCAATGGAAAACATTCACGAATTCCATGTGGCATTTTTTTTTAACTTCTGCTATCCAACTGAAAAATTCCAAATACAGATGCTAATTGGACTTTTAAATGAATTATTAAAAATAATGAATATTCAGATATGTTGCAATTAATAGTTTAGTAAATTATTGTTGTGAAGGTCTTTAAACCCTAAGTGGGTAATGATGGAAAATCTTAAAAAGATGTCAAAATATTTCAAGATTCTTTTTATCTCAGTACTAACTCTAAAAATAATAAAATTTTGAATTTGTATATTCTCTTGTTTGCAATGAGTCTATAGTTAAAGACTAAATGACATAAATGATATTTAACTTAATATACTGGACTGAGATATTACATACTTCCACTCTTTCTGTAGTTCTCCATACCTAAAGAAAAATGTAGAGTTTTTTGGTTTATATTTGGTCAGTTGTACCAATATCAAGCAGACTAGATCTTCAGCAGGCTGGGGCTAGGGAAAGGAGAGTAGACATTCTTAGATGAAAACTACAAATGACACCAAAATGCCCAGGATAAATTTAATGCACTATTAAGATATTTAAACAAATACAAAATCAACAAACCAAATAATCCTAAGAATTTATCTTAACACAGGATGAGTACTAACTTTGGCCTCAAGCTTTGATTCTCCCAGCGCCACCTAGGTGTAGAAATGTTTTATTGCCTCTGGAGGTATAGAATTTTGTATTCTCTTCTTTTAAATTTGCTTCAGAGTCAATAATTGGAGTGACCCAAGTTATAATGTAACAAGAAGTGAGACCTATGTCATCCACTTGGAATTCTTAGACTCCATAAAAATTAGCTGAATAGGCCTCTATGCTATAAGTGAGTCAATATTTGTTTATTCTTAATAAAAGAAATAGACTAAGACACACAATAACAGGTTTTATATCTAACAATAGAAAAATAATACCTGAGAGGTAGATATAAATTCTGATAAACCATTTGGAAGTTATAACAATCACATTTAATTTAATTTGTACTTGTTAGCTAGTGCAGAATATCTATTTTGTAACAAGAATCTTAATCTCTTTCATATTTAAGTAATTACCTTGCATCCAAAATATACCAGACCAAATATAAGAAATTCAGATTATCTTTTTTTCAAAGACAAAACTGAAAGGTATTTATTGGCAGTACGTCTGCCCCCACCCTTCAGTTTATCTTATATTAAATAATGTAATTAGACAAAAGTTAATATCCTGATAATAATTTAAATATTATCACATCTAACATTCTTGAAAAGAAAACAGTAGATTGGTATTAGAAGTTTCTGAAGCTTTTAGAGTCAAGGAGAGACAAATGTTTTTAAACAAATGTATGCATTTATATTGTGTTTATATACATATACATGTGTGTGTGTGTGTGTGTGTGTGTGTATGTGTGTGTGTGTAGAACACAAACCTAGGTGCTTATTAACTGAATTTATTGAGAAATGTGATTTATTCTTTTAATTTTTTAAAAAATATATATGCTGTGTTTCTTTACCTTATCCCTAAAGGTTATAGAAAGGCATATGCATGTTTTATTACATGGTGACCAGTTTTCATGAAAGCTTATTGGAGAATAAGATGACTCAATGACTAATTGGCAGAATATAAAGATAGTTAACTGGAAAATGTTTTCTTTCTGAAAAATTTTCAGAAAGCATATATCATTTGCTATAAATATTGCGATCAGAAGGTATTTATTAGACATGGTTCACTACTTCAATCATTTTAAAAGTAGTATTATCAAATGTGCTAAATTGTTTTAAATTACAGTGTGGAAATGTGAAGACAGAACTTAGGTACCACCCACACATCTTATGGTAATTAGCTCTAATTTTCATCACAGAACTTATACATAGACATGAGGACTTCAAGCCAATCCTATGAAATAATAGCAAGTTAAAATGGACTGTACTTTCTGAGTGAAACAATCTGTTTGCCTTCATTTTCAGTATTGATAGGCTCTTCCTTAACTGAAAAGATGAAGCTGGTACATTTTGCTGGCATTTTCTGTTCAGGCTAGCACCCTCCCTTCTATCTTTCTTCCATTGTTTTCTTCTTTTATATTCTATGTCTTATAGGGAATTCCGAGAGGCTGGTTTTGAAATTATCTCTTTGAGACAGGATTCATATACGCATCTGCCAGATTCTAAAGTTATGGAAACCACATTGGTAGAGTAGATGTGAATTGCTGGCTCTACCTAGGGTTGAACTGTGACTAAAATTCCCCGAAGCTTTTATTGTTTCAGACCATTTAAATGTTTTACTTTGCACCTGTGTTTGTCTCCATCTTCCTCTTTCGATGAGTGACTTGACTTGAGTTGTCCTAGGTTTGTTTACAAATTTTCTTCCACCACAATATTTGCCTCCAGTTATTAAAGTGCCTTTTAAAACCCAGTCTTGCAGTTCCCACCACTGGCAAGTCTGCATGTTCTTTAGATTGCTCTCTCCTCACTCCTTTCTTACCAGTGTCATGATGCATTGGGAAGAAAAAAAAATCATGCTTGGCTAGAATGTATGTGTTTTTTTAGAAAGGGTTTTGTCATTTGTTTTCTGTCTCTAGAACATCTTGTCTGGCAGAATTCCAAAATTGAAAGCCGCAATCATTATAAAAGAGAGTTAAGGGTGAATAATTCTTTTTGCTGCAATTCAATACATTCTGGATTGATGCCACATTTATATGGAAGCAATTGGTTTTAGTGGATGTCGCTTAAAGTGTGTACTTAAAAACATGCATCTGCTGGACTGTTTTTAGCTTGTCCAAAAATTATTTCACAATGACAAAAATGGTTTAAATTCTATTTTCTTCAATATCATGCTGTTTGCTATCTGTGATTATTGAACATTTGTAATATGATGAGAATGGTTAGCTTTTTAATTACATTACTTTTAGTTTTATGTGTCTACTTCTTTATTAGTCAGGGTTCTCTAGAGTCACAAAACTTATGGAATACACACACACACACACACACACACACACACACACATTATTGAAATAACTTACATGAACTTCAGTCCAAGTAACCCAACAATGGGCAGCTGTAAATGGGAAGTTCAAGAATCTAGTAATTGCTCAGTCCCAGAAGGCTGGGTGTTTTATCTACTCTTTTGTAGAAGTTGGTTCTAACAGATGTGGTGGCAAGTAAATGCAAGCAGGTGATGAAGAAGGAACCCTTCCTTCCATTGTCATTATGTGAGCCTTCTGAAGAAGGTGTGACACAGATTAAAGGTGTGTACCAAACACCTGGACCTAAGCATTTCTTTACTTGAAAGTTTTTCTGTCCAAGGCTGGCCTTGAATTGAGAGGTTTGCTTGTCTCTGCTTCCTAGGATAAAAAGCACATACCACCTTGCCTGGACCTAAACTTTTCATGTCCTATTCCGCGCACTTCCCGCGTCCCCCCACGCCCGTGGACGAGAAACACGAGAGACAGTATTCGGGTAGTTACTGCAAAACGAGGACTTTACTTCTTGTCACGGTAAAGCGGAAAGACGCGGAAGGGGCCTAGCTTAAATACAGCCTAGAGTGACATATTCACTTCTGATTGGCTGTTCGCTCACCACCCAATATTATGCCTCGGGATTGGCCAGTGACTTTGGCGCCTTTTGCCTTTTGCAACTGTGCAGTCAGTTGTTTACTACAGGGAAGACACGAGGCCAGCACCATCTTGGGATGACAGATTATACCACCGTTAACAGCGGCTTCCTACATCTCTCCCTGTTTAAATTATTAATATGAAACAGCCTTTTGCCTATTAAACACAGTACCAATCAAGATTCGAACTCAAGCCCGATCAAGCAAACTCCATCTTGGTTGGGGGAATAAGCGATCAAGAGCTTATAGCCCGAAGATTTTCCCTTACCCTTCCAGGTGCGATGGAAACAAGTCCTCTGAGTGCAAGGGCTAAGGGGATGTAAAGAGGAATTGACACCCGTCCCTGTGCAATGGAGTATAGCTCCCAGGAGTGCAAGGGCTGTCAACCTACTATTCAGGTACCACAGTTATTCAGGCAAGGGCTGGCTGGACTTAGACCTCTCATCGACCCAGTGCAATGGGCTGAACCCTTGGGGTGCATCGGCTGAGGGTCTCAGTCATCGGCTACTTTCTTAGCCTAGATAGTCAAATTTCAGGAAGAGATGCTTGCTCCAAGACTGCGAGTGTTTGGGCTTTAGCGACCTTGTCACGTTTTTGTTGGGCTTTGAGCTTACAGACCAACCATACATGAACACTAATCCACAATATAGGGCTGTATCAAACAGGCCTACCCCACTCTTTAAGAATGAAAGAAAGAGGCAGAAGAAATTCAAGAAGTAAAATCTCCAGAGGTAACGGGGTCCATCTGTGCTCCATCAAGGCTCGAAATCCGGAGTTCCATCAAGGCTTGAAATCCGGATCTGCGATTGTTGTTGCACCTGGTCCAGCTTCCCATTCCAATTCTCTTTTAAATAAGCAGAAAGATTATGGCTTTAAATAAATGTATCATTCACAAATCTCAGAGGTGTAATACCTAGATGTGGGGTTGCTGACACACAGCTTATTTGAACCACATTCGTGAGCTGCTCCACATGGGCTTGGAGCAAATCAACTCTCTGATTGACCAAAGTCTCTTTTAAGTCTCCATAATGATGTAATGGGATGGGCACAAAGGTAGGCACATACACAACCAAGGCTAGGTCTAGTGATCCATTCCAGCATTGTGCTAAAAAGCATGTAACATTCTTACAATCCAAGATATCAGAATTATTCTGAAAGTTGGATAACATAAAGAAAAATGGAGGGTCTACACACACTGACACCGGTTGTGTAGATGCATTCTTAAAACATCTTATTAATTTTAATGTCATCCAAATGGCTAGAGATATTAGATCATGTAGCCAAAACATTCTGCACTTCATGAAATATACCATTTAACAAGACAAAGGCAGATACACCCTTTTTTAACATTCTAAACAGTGGCCACAACACATAATTTAATTGTGTTGAAGCAGGATAAACTCAAGAAGATACACATATGATTTAATTTAGGACTTACATCCCTTTGAAAACATTAAACAGAGGTTTAAATCCTCCTATGGTAAGCTTAAGATGAGGTTTTAACCAAATATCTCTTAACAACTTTTAAAAATCACTAAGAGCAAATCAAGATTAAAAGTAAACTATTTTCCTTTTGTATGTACACTCACAAGCCAGAAGATGGCGTTAGATCCCCACCACAAATGGTTGTGAGCTACCATGTGGTTGCTGGGAGTTCAGCCTTTATTTTTTTAAAAATCTAGCCTTTAATGGCTGAGCCATTTCTCTAGCCCCAACCTATCTCAAATATTGAAAGACACTGTCTTTGAATCTTTTTTTGGAGTAACAAGTACTCTAAAAAAATTTTTAAAGCTCGTTATATTGGAGCAATGGCTTGCAGAAAAAACTTCTTTAGAGAAATTCACTAATAAAGTATCACACAATGAATAATACACACCAAAAGATTTAACCACTTAATATTTTGTATTAAAGCAACAACAATATTTATATATATAAAATGTAAAACAACCATTTTCTGAAGCAATTATTTCTAACAAATATCGCTTCATGGGCTCTTAAAAATTATGAATAAATTTATTAACTGTAAATCTTACACCTTTACCAGAAATGTAAAGGAAAGGTACAAAACATCTTTTATATCTATAAAATTCTATAAGCATTTACTGAAATGGCAGCTGGAGTAGCAACTTATGTTGTATAAATCTTAAATTTGAACTTTATTTTGGATTAATTTAATAACCAATCTTTTTTGTCCAATGAATATATCGGATAAAAGCCAACTTTATCTTCTAATAATTGTTACAAACATTAGAGGAATCTAAAGCATCTCATCTTTAACAACTTTGAATATAAAGGAATTAAAATCATAACTTTTAACCCACAGACTGTTGTAAAGTCTTTGAGTCTTAGATTTATCTTTCTTCTCACAAGAAACACAGAAATCCCGGTAAGCACATTTCTAGGATCTGGTCTGAAGACTCAGAACAAAACGGAATGCTTTGCACCTGGGCTTCTGTAGTTCAGTCTGCATGTCTTAATTCAAATGTAAATGCACTTAACCTCCCTCAGGCCTGTTCTCTGAGGCTTGGCTAAGCCGAATTGTGCATTTTGGCTTTAGCTTAAAACCTTAAATTTAAACTGTAAACCTTAAAAGACACGTGTTGTATCCTTTTTCTATAAACATAGGCAAATCAAAAAATTTCAAACTCTCGGTTGAGCTACCAACTGTAGCCAATGGAATATTGGCAGTTTAACTATGTTTTAAAGCCTCTTTTGTAAGTAACATTCAAATAGCTGTAATCAAAAGGCAGTACTTCAGCATTTGAATGCACTGGCAAGAGAACAGTTCAAGATCTGACTACGGCCCACAGCGGTATAACTTCAGTATCAGGAGACTCAGAGCTGTAATCTTGTAGCCTAGCTTCATTCTTCATGATCTGCACCAGCTGTATAGGGACCCAAATTGAATTGTTTTCACCTGTGGAATAAGCACAAACAGCCCCCCTCCCTGGGCCACAGCAGGCCCTTAGCCAATCTTGTAGCCTCTTGTTCTTATGAGGGACAATGGCTATACGGCATTTAGCTGTGGCATTTTCAAAGATCATCTGTTCTATCACTGGCATTGCTTGCTCTGAGCTCGCGAGGCACTCCCTGTGTGCCCGCTGGCCCGCACCCTTGCTCTGGCTCTGTCTTGTTGCAAGCCGCCACAGGTAGCAGAGTGCAGACTCTTCCCCAAAGATTCTGTCATAAAGGAGGATCTTTTTTTCCTCCGACCTCTCTCCACCCGCCGGTGAAGGTTTCATAAGCTTAATGGACTCTGCAGCAGTCCTTGTTCCCTTTGGATATCCTATCCTATGACCAGGCCTTTTTCCCTGTTGCCGGCTAACACACCCTGGTTCTGGTATGCTAGAGTGGCCCCTTTTCTCACAACACACATAAGTTAAAAAATGCAATGCAAGCAAGAGGCTAGCTAGTGGAGTGGCAGCAGTGAGTTTAAATTCGCTTGCCACAAATGCCACCCCAGGAATATCTTCCAAAGGTGTACCTCGAAACCTGCAGTCTTTTAACCCTCCTCGAGTCTTGGGGGCCTTCCGCAACGCCTTGAAATTCCTGGGTTCTCGGCGCCAGATATTCCACTCGCCTCCCGTGTCCCCCCATGCCCGAGGACGAGAAACACGAGAGACAGTATTCGGTTAGTTACTGCAAAACGAGGACTTTACTTCTTGTCACAGTAAAGCGGAAAGACACGGAAGGGGTGAGACGCGGAAGGGGCCTAGCTTAAATACAGCCTAGAGTGACGTATTCACTTCTGATTGGCTGTTCGCTCACCACCCAATATTATGCCTCGGGATTGGCCAGTGACTTTGGCGCGCCTTTTGCCTTTTGCAACTGTGCAGTCAGTTGTTTACTACAGGGAAGACACGAAGCCAGCACCATCTTGGGATGACAGATTATACCACTGTTAACAGCGGCTTCCTACAATGTCCACTATGCTACAAGATCTGGCTCAAAAGCTTGCGTCATCTAAGTCAAGATCCAGATCAGAAGTTTTTGTCTTCCAGCCTCATGATCTGGATCACAGGTGAACCCTGCATTTCTACATTAAAGTTTCTTCCAGATATAGTTAAGTTGGCAACCAAGAAAAGCCATCACAACTACCATGATTTTTAAGAGTGAATTTCTAGACATTAATATTTACAAGTTGTTCTTGTGGGTGAAAGACAGGATTTTGATTTGTGTGGTATCGTGAATCATACATAGTAACACAGGCAGAAGTATGGGAATTGTGACTACATGAGTAAACAGACTCACTTGGTATAGTAGCAAATTCTCAGCAGTTCTCTAGTGTGAATATCATCAGAATCACAACACATAGCACTCAGCATTACACAGAATTACTATTTCAATATATCACATGTGGGATCCAATGGTTTGCATGATTAAGAATTTTCTAGCAATATGAGTGTGTGTGTGTGTGTGTGTGTGTGTGTGTGTGTGTGAGTGTGTGAAGATAATACAAAAGCAATGGTTCGTTTTTTTTTTTTTTTGTTTTTTTGGTTTTTTTTGTATAGAAAATGTAGAGGGTCTCAGCTGAGGACCACAGCCCTTGAGAGTATCATGCCAAGAGATGGTAGTCCCATTTTCACAGGAAAGGACACAAAATGGTATCGATGAATGAGCCATTTTTCCCCCCTGTGGACACAAGCAACTGTGCACCATTGAATCCACAGATTTATGTATTTTGAATCTAGTTAATTCATGTAGCTGTGTGTGACTCTTGGGAAGAAATTTCTATTCAAACCAGATCAAGCATTCTGAAAATTCAAAGAAATGAACATACACAAAGGGTTAATTACAAGAACATGGGAGGCTCAAAGGCTACTGAATCCCCAGAAAAGATGCCATGACATAGATGATGACTTTTGAAAGCTGAGTATCTCTGGTTTTCTCTCAACAACATGTAGGTGGTTGCACTGAGAATTCTTCTCTCTATCATAACCAAACTGCATTTTTAAGGGTAGGAAGGAGTCTTGTAATTTTTGCAAGATTCGTGAGTCTCAACCTCATTTAGATGTTTCAGTATTAATGGAGACAATAGAAAATCAACTGTTCTATACTATTAATTGGTAAACTATTGGTAATTTTTCTTGATGAATAAAGTAGCTATTTATAATTGCTGCTATCAGGATATATGTGATGGTTTGATTAAGAATGGTCCTCATAGGCTCATATATTTGAATGCTTAGTTACTAGAGAGTGGCACCATTTGAAAGAATTAAGGGAGGAAGTGTGTCACTGGAGGTTTGTGATTTCAAAAGTCTTTTCTGAGGGTGGATTAGGATGGAGTTCTTAACTACATGCTTGCCATGTGTGCTGCCATGATGACTGAAACTGTAAGAAAGCCCCCTACTAAATGATTTATTTTATAAGAGCTGGTTTGGTCTTAGTGTCTTTCTACAGCTCTAGAGCAGTGACTAAGACAGTATTTAACCTGTGGTTTTATTTTCATATTAATTTCAAAGGCGATCATTGTCTTAACTCCAGGGATAGATATAGGCAGCTTTAGACTATACAGTACAAGTAATCATCTTTTCTTGCCAGTAAGTGTAATAGGAGTTCAAAGTCACCCAAACCGTGAGTGGGTTTAGTTTTATTATGAGATAGGGATCCAGTATAAGTTTCAGTTTTCTTCTGGATTTGCTGTATATAGATCTATTACCTGAAAGTTCTACACCTTTTCCTTTTGCTCCTATGTGTTCCTCTACTCTGCTAGCCCTCAGAACATAACTTCGGGGGATTTTAATTAGGTTTCATTTTCTGGTTAAGTCATTAAAAAGTAGGAAAAAAATGTTAAGTGCAACAAATAGCAACAGAGAAGTTTCCAAAACAGCAAACATGAGTAGACAGATGCAACAACTGAAGAAAGTTGATAAAGACACTCCTCAAGGGGTTGGGAGTGGTGAGGAGGTTAAGAAGCTAAAGCACAACTTGTCTTTCAGGGTAAAAAAGGATTTTCATCCCCTAATTAGGGTTAGTCAATTAAAGGAAAAAAAAAAGATGGCTGATTGGCCTACAACTATTGTCTCAGTATGTCCTGGTTTAGTCTAGAAGTTGATAAACCAGTGGATCTGCACTTTACTGTGAAAAGAAAATGTCCATATGGCTTTTTAAGCTACTAGGCATTTGTCTCAGCTTATAAGGATGAGGCAGAAGCAAGCTATTTTGTAAGTTCACTGTCTTTATTACCTACTTGTGATTCTTCTTCCTATCTGTTTACTTATCTGGAACCCTATCTATTTCAGACTCCAGCACATACAAACAAACAAATAACAGCAACAAAACACATTGCCATCAACAACAGTAAAAAAAATACTAAACAAAATTCAAAAGCAGGATCATGAGACCATGGACCCACTTATTTCCTGACCTCTTACAGGCCAACTCATAATAGATCCAGTCAATTTGTCATGATGTATTTTGTTATTTAATAAAGAAAGCCCCTTATATGCTACATTCTCCTTCTCCTCTTCCTCCTCTTCCTCCTTTACTTACTCCTTCTTCTTCTGCCTTCTCCTTCTTTTTCCTTGTCCTCTCCTCCACAGAGCTGAATAGAAAGATCTTTTCTTATTTAGATATCAATTGAATGGCATCAGCAAATAATTGAGGGAATCCTCTGTTATACTCTTGATAGCATTAAAATGCCATGGCCCTTACTGTAATTGAATACTGGAGGGCCACTGAGAGGCATCTCAGACTACCTATTTACCCATTGAACTCTTACCTTTTAAAAAATGAATTTTTCTATATATTGTGTATGATAACAATTTTGTAAATAGCAATTTTGCAACAAATGCTTGTACAAATGTTCTCTGGACGAATAAATCAAGATTTATCTTTTAGCACCATGATAGACATTTTAAGGAATGTTAGACAGGGGTTGATGATCAGAATTTTACCTAAACTCAATTTGCTTTGTTTATGAGATTATATCATGATTTAATTAATAGGATTTATGGACCTATCATAGAAATGTCAGAATTGCAGTATTATTTCTTGTTTTTGGTAGCTGAGCTCATATGTGACATATAGTTGTTTTTTTTTTTTTCCTCCACTCTGACCTCCTACAGAACAAATTGGCAACAGAGGTGACCTATTCCCTGCCACACCCCAACCAGATCAAACAACAAAGTGGAATAGATGGTAATAGAAACAATAGCATTTCCATAACCCCTGGCTAGATTTTTTTTCAAGTGAAAGAAATTCTTCCAATGTGTCTTTTGGTGTGATACAATACTAACCTTTAAAATGCCCTTTTCCCTTTTCTTTGACATTCTATAGACTAGGAAAAATAAATAGAACTTGATGACAGGTAATGGCTTGTGGGTGAACAGGCAGTAGCAGGATAACCATCTGTATAATTGTCTCTGCTGTCATGAGCACAAGCATGATGTTAGGAGGAGCTCAAGTCCAAAGCCAGTGTGAGCATTTTAAACTGCAAAGCCATCAAAATGGAAAAGTTTTTATTTATCATATATCTGATCAAATTATACTTCAGCATCATTTTTTTTTTTAAAAAAAATCTCATATTTTAATATATTATATAAATTGGGTGGTTCTCAACTTATACCTCAATTTATATTGTTAATAGGGGAGCCAGGAATGGAAATTGCACATAAAATATTTCACCGTTCATGGCATAAATTATTTTGTTTATAGATTGCCTCACTATTGAAAATATTCACCACATACAAGTGAATATGAATGAAGTAAATCAACCACTTTTGATCATCTTAAAAATTTTGAGAACATTCCCTTAATTATGCACTTTTGTCAGCTCCAGGTCATTTGCTACTTTCAATTATTTTCCATAATTTAATTGTTATAGTCATAAGTCTTTAAAGCTAAGTCTATGTTCCTATATCTTTTTATTGTGTAAGTCCACAAAGTTGGAAGTCCTTGTTTTCCATGTACAGTTTTATGATAAGGACCACCAAATTTCCATAACCTCTGCGTTTTTGCTGCGTATATTCATCTACCTAGTTAAATATTTCATAAGCATTTCAAGCATAACATATTAAAAAATTAATCCATGCCACCCCTCTCCAAACAAAGCAATCATTTCAGTGATAGGCAGTAAAACCCACCATCTAACATGGAGCTGCCCTCTCCTTCAGATCATAGTTTCAACTACAATCTCCTTTTAAATACCCAAGATTTTAGAAATACCTTATTGTTAACAGTGTATATTCAATGCAACCCACCCATGTTATGTATGGAATTCTTCATGTCTTAGTAGGCTCAGGCTTGCACATCATCTCCATGATATATTTTTGGTAAACTGTGGTCCCTTAATTCAAACGGCCTTTACATTTTAAAAGTGATCACCGTCCTCTCTTCCTTCTCCTATATATACAACCCCTTGGCTATTTTCTGTTTATATCTTTAGGAACTGATTTTAGATGCTTTATCTAAACGAAGTTTGATAACATAGGGTCTTTCTGACTTTGATTTAGCATGTTTTCAAAGTTCATTCACTTTATATAATGTGCCATTTCTTTGTCTCTTTTTGTTGCCCACAACACAGGGACAAAAATTGGGGCAGAGACTGAAGGAAAGGAAAGCCTGTACAGTGACCAGCCCAACTTGCGATCCATCTCATGGGTGGGGGTCACCAAAATCTGACACTATTACTGATGCTATGATGTGCTTGCAGACAGGCATCTGGCATGGCTGAGAGGCTCTACCAGCAGCTGAGTGAGACAGATGCAGATACTTATAGCCAACCACTGGACTGAGATTGTGGGACCCCTCTGGAAGAGTTAGGGGAAAGAAGGAAGGAGCTGAAGAGGATGGCAACCCCATAGGAAGACCAACAGTATCAACTAACCTAAACTCCTGGGAGTTCCCAGAGACTAAGCTACCAACCAAAAAGAATACATGGGCTGGTCTGAGGATTCTGGAACATTTATAGTACAGGACTTCCTTGTAGGGCCTCAGTTAGAGAAGATGTACCTGATCCTGTATAGGCTTGAGGCCCCAGGGAAGGGAGATGCACGGGAGGGAGGGTGGGGAGTGGTGGAGTGCCCTTTCAGAGGCAAAGGGAGACAGAATGGGATGAAGAACTGTGGAAAGGGGAACTGGAAGGGGGCAACATTTGGAATGTAAATAAACAAAATAATTAAAATTAAATCATTTTATTTTTTCTATTAGCTAGTTGATTGCCATTTATCCATTTCTTCTTTTGAACTACCACATAAATGAATTCTATAAACAATTGTGTGCAACCTTTTGTTTATAATGCATATTTTCCTTTCTCTTGGTTGCATGCATGGACAAGGATTGCTAGATTGGAAAGCAACTATGATTCATACTTTGAAATCACCAACCTGTTTGTGAAAGAAGCAACATCATTTTATTTAAAATTTTTCATTTCTCTATTTTCCTGTTATTGCTTATTTTTTATTCTAGCTGTCATCATAATAATCAGGAAGCCATTTGTGTGTGTGTGTGTGTGTGTGTGTGTGTGTGTGTGTGTTTGATGTGCAGTCTCCTATGGATAATGATGTTGTCTTTCCATGTATTTATTAGCCATTTATATATCTTCTTTAAACCATCTAAAAGTTATTCATTTATAGCTTAATATTGAATTGTTTTGTAATATACTATTTAGGAAAATAATTTCTTTTGCATCATATTTTCTTGGCATCTTTACAATGTATCAATAGATAAGTGATTTTTTTTCTTAGCTATCACTTCTGTCCCTTTTTCTACACATCATTCTTTGGAATATTATACTATTTCTTGATTACTGTAGTTTTGTGGTTTTTGGATCAGGAGTGTGAGTCACCCAACTACATTTTGGTTTTTAAAAGAGTATTTTTTTTTTTTTTTTTTTTTTTTTTTTTTTTTTTGTGCACCCCAACTGCTCTGCAGGGTCCTAGGACACTGTACAAGACAGAAGAGGTCCGTCTTTTTATTTTTAGTGGAGGTGGTCCCTGTCTCCAGGAGCTTACAATCTAGCTGGGGAGACACAACTAATGCACACTTAAACCAGTACAATTAGCAACTACCACAGTATTGACCACAACTGCTGCGTGAGACCAGGGATAAGCAAGGTCGGTGAAGAGCCGGGAGTTGGAGACAGTGTTTTGGTAAAGGTGGGATTCAATTACTGGTTGAATAGGTCAGAATCAACTGACACATTTTGGGGAGGGCTTTGGAAGGCAGGGGAATGGGGGAATGAGGGAGCAAGGCAGGAATATGCATGCCATAGGCAAAGGACAGCAAGAAGGCCCCACTTAACCCTTTTCCTCCACCACCCATGCCCTCCACTCTCCCAGTGCTGCACACAGTTGACACCAAGATTCAGGACTTCAGCTGGTGATGTCAGAATGGCCATTCTGCTTGATGACGGGGTGTTGGATCTCCGTGGTAGGATCTTGTGCAGCTGAGATGGTGCTGTCCCTACTTGATCCAGATAGAATGTGGTGCCTATGCCCATATCTCAAGGGTTGCTCCCCTATTTCCCCTCCTCTCCCACCCACCGGTAGTGGGACTGGGGCAAAGGGACCAGGAAGGGAACTGATATCTTCATCATTGTCAGTGCTGCTTTTCCGGGAGCCTAATGGCCCCTCACTGACCTTGGCAAGTGCTCCTCTGACGAAGGAGCACAGGGGACCCCCCATTCCTGTGCGGCTCTAGCTCCCATGCTGGTCCAGAAGCACAGGAACACTTGATGATTCGGCCGCCCAGGGCAGGGAGCTGGGGCCTCAGTTGGGGGCTCGCTGCCTGCGTTCCCCCACCACCTGCCGCCCCGTCAGGGACACCGTGTGCACCAGCTTCTGCAGGGAGTACCTGAACACCTCACTTCTCGCAATGAGCTGTGTCCCTGGAGGATTTCGAAAAGCGAATCCTACCCAGTAAATGCAGCATTCCAGGAACACCTGCAGCAGCACTCGGAAGATGTACCAGCCGATGATGAGCAGTTCTGCCGAGGCTGCTGCCACTGCAGCCATGGTTCCGAGAGTGGGTGGGTGGTCGAAAGCAAGGGTTCGCCGAGGTTTACTGGTTTTGGAATCTGTTGCTGGGCCCAATGCTGCAGCTCTGGTGGCTAAAAGAGTATTTCTAAGAGAATATTTTGATCAATCTATATTTTATATTATCATACAAATTAAAATGTCAGCTTGATAATTTCCCACATAGCCAGCTAAAAAATCATTGGGGATTTTTATTGAGTCTATAGATCAATTTGAACAATACTGACATTCTAATACTGCTGTTTGCTGTTTGTTGATCTCTGAGCAGGATATATCTTCCCATTTTTTAAAAAAAATCTTAATTGCCTTCAACACTGTTATGCATTGTTAAATATATAAATCTTGGAGTCCTATCATTCATTAGGTGTGTGTGCATGTGTGTGTGTGTGTGTGTGTGTGTGTGTGTGTGCATGTGTGTGTGTGTGTGTGTGTGTGTGTGTGTTCATGGCTAAGTGCCTTCTAATTCTATTTTGAAAACAGTTTCTATATATTATTACCAAATGTTCCTCTTTAGTATACCATATTTTTATAAAAAAAATTAAATCTTATAACAGTGAATATGTGAAATTATACATCCTAGCTCTTTTGGGTGGGTCACTTCATTCCCCTCAATTTGTTCTTGACTCCTGGCTATCTTTTACTGACCTTAATATTATTTTTTTCTTTCTCCTATATCAGTTAACATTTTTCCTTTAGTGCATATTTAGCCTCTCTCTTATGGGGATAATCTCTCACACTATGAAACCCTCATTCCTATTTTTATTTTTTAAATCACTGTTCTCCTTTCAACTTTGTTCCTTCCAATTCTGAACATATTGCCTATTGTGTTTTTTAAAAAGCATTTTGATCAGGGCATCTGTTTCAAATTCTCAGCAACATCTTATTGTTCATATGGTAGAGAATGAAAGTATCTTGTCATTCCAGGAATCCTACATAGTGGATCCCTGCCCTTATGCCCAGGTACTTATTACCCCCACACTCTTGAATTTCCACTCTTCAATTGCTACTAGTCAACTGTGCATTCTGGGATCAAATTATCTACTTTCATGTAGACAGACACTGAGTAGATGGCACTCTCTTTTTTGAATGCTCTTGCTCGCCATATGCGTGAACAACTCCACACCATCTTTTAGATCTTGAGATGTTTTTCCATTACCTCTATGCTTGGATAGTTTCTCCTTAATTTTAGTTATCCTGTTTCCAGTACCATTTCCATACCCATTCTAAATATATGTAGTTGGGCAGTTGTTGGTTTTATTACTAAAAGTTTCTTTCATTAAAAAGACATAAGAAGATGGTAGTGATTGTGTTTGTTTCAGTATGTTCTTATTGCCTGATCCCTAGACATGTGTCAAACAAAAATGTATTAAATAAGTGAATCTTTATTATAGATTTTGAAAAGTAGTTTAAGGCTACTAGAGTAGAATGATTTCTGTGAGCATTAGAGGCATGGCCTGCAGTGGCTTTTGCACAGCTTACTAACCCTAAATAACATAGCAGTATTCTTATTTCTCACAGACATCTAATTAGAAGCTTTGAGGTTCAAGAACTTTCTATTGTGACTTTAAAATGTATCCTTAGGAACATTCCGTCTCTTCTCAAAAAAAAAAAAAACTTATTATTTATGTTGTTTTTGCATTTAGAACTCTTCTCAACAAAGTCATTAGTGGAAATGTCACCTTCAAAAGACCAAGAGTTTAAGAATCTTGAAAAACTGTGTGACTGTTTCAAAATTATTCAGTATTTCTGAGTTTTCATAAAATCTATAACATTGTTTATTGTATGTAAAAATCTATGAAAGTCTAGTTTTTGTCTCCTTAAACCAGTTTTCTCTCATTATTTCTAATTATAATGATTCTCAATATAATAAATAATTGTTCAACTAGTTTATATATGATGTAATCAATGACTTTCAACGTAAAATACAATTATATAATGCATTTTGCACATAATCTATTGAGTTCTAAGAAAAATGGATACCCTTAATGCAAAAGTGAAGACATGAGTTTATTATATAAATGAAAAGAACAAGGCAAGTAATTTTGGATTATATTATTAAATTAAACACAAGGTATTTAATTTCATTATTTCAATGAAATTAACCTTTACGCAAATTGGACACCTTTAAATCCTTTTAATAGATTTCTTTAAAGAGAATTCAGATGAAGATAACTATTAGAGCTGAAACTTATATTGTTGGACATGTATTTAATAGGCCAGAAAAAAAAACCCATACATTGCATTCAACCTTATTCTACTGAAAAATCACTTTTAAAATAATTATACTTAATTAAATCCTTCTTCATGAAGATGGCATTGGTTTTCAAAGTGAGAAATAATTCATTGTCAACAAGAGAAAAATTAATGCATGTTTTACAAATTTTGTTGAATAAATATATTATTCATAAAAAGATTCATTGCTGTTCACATCAAAAGTTGGTATCTGAGAGATGTCCTTTTCCAGAACACACCAATTGTTTGTCTAGTGCCAATTATCAGCCCTTAAAACATGCATACAACTAACATTATATGGATTTGACAGGTCATGTTTATCAAGAAAAATCTAAACAAATATTAGCCTAATTATGTGTGTGTGCAAATATATATGTTCTTATTTATATACATTTATATGAATGTATCCAATGTTCATTTCCTTCTTGGATATTCAAATATTTTCATGTATATTGGTAATGATGGTTCTTTGGACTACATACATTACATTCATGTTCATTCAAATACATTTTATATACTGTGAGACCTTGAGTGCTATATTAGGACTATCTAAATACTTTTAATAAGAGCCTTTTGCAAAATTACTGAATAAATTACTTCAAAACATTTTATTTTCTTTTTGAAGATATAAATAGTGTCTTTTTGAGGATGTATACTGTTTACATTTTAAAAATTTGTGTAATGTTAACTTCACTGAATATAAATATGGTTTTAATTAAATAACTATACAATACTCTAGAGACATGGCAATTATTACCATTATTAGTTTACCTTCTTATGATAGGAATGAGTTCCAAACAGTCTTAGCAAAAGATTCTTATTGTACAGCATTGTGAGAGCAGATTTAATCCTCTTATTTTTTCCAATATGCATTTATTAGCTTTTAGCCTCTGGTTTATTGTTGGTTCATGAAAAATCAAGCTTTCTTTCTGACTTTTGCACTAGGTTGCTTATTCTATCTTATTTAAGATTGCCTTCTTATTGCTTAAGTTTGCAAGCATTTTATATTCTTTCAACTCTTTGAATAGATCAGTTCACAGACAGAGAGTATTTAATTGGCTAATCCCTCAGGCAATGAGACAAACATAGCATATCCCTGCAGGTCACTAGTACAGGTCTCCTGATATCCATTACCCCTGAGGATCAAGTTGAACTATATTTCTTCTGCAAAGGCTGATCTTAAATTGCTGCAATTGTCAGGCAAACTTTGCATTAATAAATAACACAAATTTGCCCAAATGTAATAAACTCAGTCTCCTTTGGTAAATGCTCCAAATACATGTATGTGCTGAGGCTATATTAAAATTTTTCATTACTCCTCTCCCTTCTTTTCAAAGTCTTCTGTGCACCTTGTCTGCTAAGACAGTCATGTTTAAAAATGTTCATGAGGCACACTTGTATACATTTTGCCTTTTTTGATTTAAAAGGCATGTGTAGAAACATGAATTAGACAAAGCTCATGGATTAAAAAATACCTTGTAAAGAAACATTTTTTTATACACAAAATGCTGTGACTGAATGAAAATTATTAGGGAAGATATTTCTCTTTATTCTGTTTTTCTCAGGGTAAGGTGTTCTGACATGTTAGTATAGCATCACAAGTACTAGGATCTTTTAAAAGTCTTGGTTAGAGCTCTGACATGGTTTGTATCACTTAAAAGAATGTAGCAATCTATAAAGTTAGAAAATAATTTAGCTTCTTATGACTTTTCAGTATGTACCTACACACACACACACACACACACACACACACACACACACACACATATTGACTTTGCTGGCCCGGATACCGGTGGCTGGAGCAGTCTCCCAGCAAATCATCTCCCCTCTGGAAACTGAGTCCGGAGGCACCCTAGGGAGGTCACAGACCACAGAGCAGCAGAATACACAGCCTTGGTGTATCTACTCATCAAGCATACTGAGCAGACCTGCCCAAAACTCCGATGTCCTGGAATTCCATCTGGATGCAGTGAAGACACAGCATCAGAGGCTTATCAATTTATTCTTCCCCCCACCCCTCTTCTAATATCTCAAGGCCCTTAATCAGCTTGAAGAAGTTAAAGAAGAGTCAGTGCCCCTATTCCCTGGGCTTGGGGACTAAGGTGGTTAATATTGGTCTGTCTTTCTAGGGGAAAGTAGTGGTTTTGTTGGAACAGGGAGGATTAGCTAGGACTTATTGCATAGCCATAACCTATTGGTAGAAATCTGTATAATTAATATCAAGATGAAGTTATAATTTCTTAAATGGTACAAAATTTACTTTGATTTCAAATTTAAGGTTTTCATTAGTATGAGCTTCTTATTGATATAAAAGTGAGATGAATATTGATACTCTCATGGGCATTGTGCCTGTATAACACATTTAGGAATACAAGGCTTAGACCCAGTCCTTCTTTAATTTTTTTTAACTGATTTGGGACAGTTAGCCTATGAGTTAAGGGACTATGGCAAATTCATGGCTTTGAGTTTATTGTTAGGGTGTTTTCCATATTTTATTTAGAAATAGCTGAGAGGAGTTAACAGACAACAGTCCAGGTTACCTTACATGAATAGTCGAATTTCAAAATGTCAGAAGTCAATAGAATTGACGTTACAAATATTTCTATATTAATGTTCATTTTGATTAGAGACCTGTCTGTTCCTGACAGCTTCCTGTCATGGATTCTAAGAAGAAATTGAGCATCCTTGGAGTTACACCAGTTGTGTGGTGACAGCCACTAGGCAAGAATTGCCTCTTTCCATCTACAGACAAATTACTGTCTAGAAAAGGACACACTTGCAGAATAGTCGACTGATTATATCTGCCTAGACAGAGTAATCAGCCCTTAGTAATTCTGCATCACTAAGATCTGTCAGATGATTTTGGGCCAGAAGGCTGAAGATTTGATGCTCCAGTGTTCGGTAGTATAGAGTCTTTCCAGGTGTTCAGCGGTCTCTATAAATTAGCTAAGTTTTAGAAGCTATGCTTCCCATAATTTCAGTTAACTCAGTCATTCTGGATTTCTGATGAGGTTGAAGACCTATAGTCTCATAGCCAATTCTGGCTATTTACTTTGAGAGAAAAAATCTGAGTTGATGGTTTTCAGCTGACATTCATTCTAAAGCCAAGAAAAACGCCAGGTTCAAAACTAAGTCTTTTAGTTAGGAGAGATGACAGAGGTTCTGATTAGTCAACAAAATGATGGACTGGGTATTAGGACTATCTTGTACCTCACTGGTACAATTAGGAATAATTATGCTCTAATTGCATTTTGGGAGAAAAGTTTTATTTTAACAGGAAGGGTGAAGCTAGGTGATGAGAGAAAGAGAAAAAGAGGGGGTCATGGAGGCAGATGTTCACGTATCTCTACAAGTCAAAGGTAGTTTATATATCTAGGTTGGGTATTGGGTTCCACTTCTGATTGAGCATTACCAGACTTATAAAGCCTTTGATTAACATTTTAAAAATGTATAAAGGCAAAAAGGAAAGGGGATGGCATCTGAAATGTAAATAAAATATTATATATATATATATATATATATATATATATATATACTTTATTTGCATATATCTATGTGTTCTATGTTCATGACTGGTACCTGATATCTGGGAAGAGCAAAAGAGATAACTACATCTTTTGGAATTGGAGTTACAGTTGATTGTGAGCTGTCATATGGGTGCTGTGAATCAAATTTAGGTCCTCAGCAAGAACATCAAGTTCTCATAACCACTGAACCATCTCTCCAGTAATTACCTTATTTCTATATTCTATATTCTATATGCCATTAGTTTATATATGTTACCAAAATCTATTCTAATTATTATTATTCCTTTAATATATATATTATTGGATATTTTAAGTTGTATCTTAATAACTATCATGTCCACATAGATTTCTATTGGCATATCACATGTACATTTAATAGAGGTTTTTTTGTGTATTATTATGTATCCCAAGTACAGTATCCTAGTATCTTGAAAATCATCAGAGAATGGCCATTGCCATAGGCAAGATTTTGAAACATAAAGACCAGAGGCCTGATACCCTCAGAAAAGAGTCTTCCTCTTCCCTTCCTACCCACTCCAGATCTTAACTAAAACATGTGTTTAAGTTGTTGGCAGCTTATCATAGCCATAAGGAAACGACTTACTTTTTAGAGGTGAAAAAATCTGAAAAGTGCAGGAAACTCAAAATAGCACTTACCTTTAAGATAAGTGAAATTGATTCAAATTTAAAGCGTGGTTACCCTTTTGATTAGTAAGTTGCAATCTACAAAACATGTGGTAGCACTTAGTGGAAAGATGCACATTAAAAAAAATAAAACAGCTATTGCTATGTGCAAGTGTGGTGTGAAAAGCTCAGTTTGAAATGTTGTTTTTTAAATGCCAATTTAACCATTTCAAGAAAAACCTCTTGATATTTTTCACACTAAAAATTAAAATTAACTAGAGATTTCTTTTTTTACTAGCACTATACAGACATTATATAAGATGACTTTAGATCAGTTGGCTCTATATGAGCAAAAAGAAGAATAAATTAGAATTGTAATTATGACAATCTTATCAAGTTAAATAAGTGAATGTATAAAATTGTTTTCTAATCAGTTATGTTCTGAAGTTTTAGGAGAGACCACATATTTAAAAGATTTATTTATTTTTGTTTATGCGAGTACACTGTAGCTGTCTTTAGATATACATCTGTTACAGATGATTGTGGGCCACCATGTGGTTGCTGGGAATTGAACTCAGGACCTCTGAAAGGGCAGTCAGTGCTCTTAACCAATGAGCCATCTTTCCAGCCTGAGGGACCACATTTTACATTGTGCCTAGATAGCAAAGGTAGGTTTTAGATGGGCAGCTGTATACTTTTAGTATCTTTTTTCCTCTTTTGTTATATATATATATATATATATATATATATATATATATATATATATATATATATGTCTTTAAAGCTGCCTACCCAAATAATCTTGTCTCGGAATCAGTGAAAGGAATTAGTTGTTCAATGTTTGAAGTGTAAGACAATGTTCTAAAAAAAAAAAAAAACTAAATCCCAGTGGAAGCAGAGACATATTTTGGAACAATAATAAGCAAACACTAGAACAAAAGTGAAAAGCTATAGACATATAAACGTACAGAAGATACAGGACAATTGTGTGTGAGTATCATCTCCCTTACTGTCTTCGAGGGTGATGTTCTTATGTACTGAAAATGTGATCTCATCTGTATTGTGGTTAGGTGCTTTGATAGCTTAGTAGCGCTTGGGGGAGGCTCCTAAGACACTCGAGGTGATGAGTTTCCTTCTGTGATAGCACGGAGCAGAGTCTTATTCATCTTCATGTTAGGCCAGGCCATGGGACAGTCTCCCCATAAACCAAAGATGAATGTATTGTCTAGATAGTATATTCTTTCTTAATAGCACATGGTTGATCTTAGTCTACCTAATAAACTCCACTTTATTTTTTTCCGTGTTTTTTCTTACATTCATAACTCCTTGGAATTGAGTTACATTTTGAAAAAAATTTACTACCGGTTTTTATCATTTCAACAAATGTTATATGAAACCAGGTTTCTTTATGTTTTTCAGAATGCTTCTTAAATATCTTAGTTTAAGAAGACAGTGTAGGCAATGTTTAAATGTGAAGACATACAATGGAGTTTGTTGTGAGCATGATTTCACAATGGTGACTTGGTAAGTTTGAGTATATCTTTCTAACTGAAAAGTTAGATAACGGGTATCAGAAACATGTGCCTCTTAGCATTGTGATGTAATACTTATGAATATCTTTCCTCTATCAACCTTGAGTCCTAAGTTAATGAATATAGCTGTGGGCTGACTGTCCTGCCTACTGG
Source organism: Arvicanthis niloticus (assembly GCF_011762505.2). NCBI lineage: Eukaryota > Metazoa > Chordata > Mammalia > Rodentia > Muridae > Arvicanthis > Arvicanthis niloticus. Next base: position 32,606,864 of record NC_047667.1, read on the forward strand.
CTACCTTTATTTTCCATTCCTCCAATTTAATTTTCCACTGGTTGACACTATAAATGCTATAGGATTTTTTTTTAAGCTGACATTTAAGTTTTCTTCAGACTTTCCCACGAAAAAACTAAAATAAAGTTATCTGAATTTTGTAAATTAATTAACCATTTTCAAAAAGAGGAAAATACTCATTTTTTACATTTTTTATATCAAGTCACAGCATGGAGTTGGAAGGTATAATTGAAAAAACTAAAATGAAGCATCCAGATGTAGTTCAAGGAGGACTAAGCAAGTATGTAAATAAAATAGTGAATATCAGGACTCTGGTGACAAATCAGAGACTCTTGCTTTCTGAAACAAGAAACAGTCCTCATATCCTAAGCAAATCTCTCTCTCTCTCTCTCTCTCTCTCTCTCTCTCTCTCTCTCTCTCTCTCTCTCTCATATATGTATATTATATGTGTGTGTGTGTGTGTGTGCATGCGTAGCTTAAAGGATTGTTTTTAAGGGGTAATGGCACAGCCAACATGGCAGACGGTGGTTTTTTTTTTTTTTTTTTTTTTTTTTTTTTTTTTATAGAAGAGAATAGAAATAGTATATCTATATTAAATTCTATGATGGTAGTGTAGGAGGAAGATGGTGGATTCACTCCATAACAGTCAGGATGGCCAAAAGATGTTAAATTTTACAGACATTCCAGGGTAGGTTTTAGAGACAGTAGTGCTTGGCTAGTAGTTATATAAAAAGAATAATGTGGAATAATTTAGTTATGCTGCATTATTTTTTTTTACAGGTCACTGTATATTGATTTGTTAAAGTGAAATGTAGGACACCTTTTGCAGTTAGAGAAATTTAAAGGAAAAATTTTAAAGTACCCTCAGAGTTGTATTAAAAATATATGTGCATGTAGGTAAATACACACATTACGTAATGTACACAAAATGTTGAATGTTTGATATGAGTGATCTCCATCCCAGGGTTCCTACTTTGTCATTTCATATTGTTCAAATAATAACTATTGCTGGGAAGCATCAAACTTTCTGCCGAATCGGACCTACTTCAAACCAATTTTTTATTAACTTGGATTTTAAAGTTGACCAAATAAAGTAAATAAAATTGACAAATAGAAGTGATAAAACATATTACCAAATTTAAAAACCAAGCCTAAAGACCTTGTTTTGTGTTTTTGACAGCTCTAATAAGATAAATATTATTTTATGTGAAGTGATATTGGATTATGTTAGTTGTTATTTGAACATCTCTTGTCATTTTGGACAAGAAAATTAAACCCTCAGGACCATGATCTCTCTGTCGGTAAAATAGATATAAAGAATCACATATCTCAATGTTTGGGAAAAGAATTAAATGAAATTAAATGCACAAAGTAGCTGGGATCAGAGTGTTTGCAAAATATTGTTGCCCAACAGTTGTTTGGTATTGTTGCAGCTTTTAAAAAGAAAAGCCTACATTATATAACTAGATATTTGCAGAACATGGCCTTTTTGATGATACATTGACCCTTGCAGCTTTGGATTTGTTCTGGGAATTCATAATAACAGCCTTTTCTTAGGCTTGTAACAGAGAGAAGGAGGTTTCAGATCTCAAACCAGATTATTTGTAAATATTTCTAGGAACTCAGTGCTATGGTACATTGTCTAGTGTTTATTCCTGGAAAGATTCCATGTGTATGTGTGTGTGTTTGTGTATATGTATTTTTGTGTGTGTGTGTGTGCATGTCATTTGTGTAAGGTGTGTGTCACCCAGCTTCGGAACATTGTTTACCTCTTCTCAAAATCAATCTCCAATTGGCCCAGAGCTTGTCAATTAGGTGTGGTTGTCTGGTCAATAAACAGCAGTAATCCTACTTCCATTTCTCCAGTGGTAGAATCATAAGCATTCTCCACTATGTCCTTCATTCATACATATGTACTGGGGATCAAACTCATGTTCAAGTGATTATTGACTGAGTTACTTCCATGGCCCAAAGATTCCTCTTTGATGAGATTTCATTTCATTTTTTGTTGATATCTATTACGATAGGTATTTCTAAATGGGAACCTAATTATAACTATAATTATCATAGTGTATATTGCTTGGGAACAAATGAAAATTCCATACTTTGGAAATCAAGTTTGTCCATGAATTTCTTGGATTTTTTTTTTCATTATGAATGCAGCCCTCTGCTATAGCCATGTGTTCCCACAGGTTGTTTTAAGAACCCTACAAACCTGTGGCACTTGATCTTCATTCATGGTATCATCTGTAAATTTACACTGATAACCAATTCATGCTTGGAAATGTAGGTTAGTCTTCCTGTATTCAAGATCACAAGGTCAAGATCACAAGTCTTGTCTATCTTTCTTTTTGTGTACTTGGGAGAGTGCTTGTGGTGGTGGTAGAGAACAGGTACCTATGTGTTATGTGTGAATGGAAAGGAAAAAGCAAACTGTCCATTCCTTGTGAATACTATTCTGATTTTTTAAACTTATTTTTATATCTTTAACATATATTTCTTCATCATATTGTAAACATACAAAACAAAACAAAAAACATACAAACCAAACAAATACCCAATCGGTCACTCAAAGGAAGCTATGCTCATATAATGGTTTGAATATGCTTGCTCCAGGGAGTGGCACTATTATAAGATATGTCCATGCTGGAGTAGGTATAGCTTTGTTAAAGGAAATGTGTCACTGTGGGGGAAGGCTCTGAGACCATCCTCCTAGCTGCCCTTGAGATTCAGTCTTTTCCTGTTTGCCTTTGGAATAAGATATAGAACTTTCAGCTCCTCCAGCACCGACAAGGTTTGCCTGGATGCTGCCATGCTTCCAGCAATGATGATGGATTGAACTTTAGAACCTGTAAGCCAGCTCCAATAAAATGTTGTCCCTAATAAGAGTTGCCTTGGTCAGGGTTTTTCTTCACTACAGTGAGAACTGTAACAAAGACAGAATTTGGTATCAGGGACTGAGGTATTGCTATGATAGGCCTGACCAGGTTTTTGTTTGTAAGGATATGAATTTTGGAACTTAGGATTTGGAAAGTAGTGGAGGAGCTGAGAACTCTATATCTTGTTCTGAAGGCAAATTGTAGGAGGAGCTAAGGTAGGAGGAGTAAGGAGAGGAAGAGGAGGAGAAAAGAAGAGGAAAAAGAGAAGGAAGAGGAGGAGCTAGGGGAAATGGGGAAGGAGAGAAGTGGACATGGAGGCTGATGTTCGCTTGTCTGTAGCAGTCAAAGGTAGTTGGTATATCTAGGTTAGGTACTGGGTTACACCTCTGATTGTAAGAGTATCTATCTTGTTATTGATCATTACTAAATATATAAGCCTTTGGATAATCTAAGCATTAGAGTCTCATCTGTACTGAGCCCCGTATGGTTGGCAAGATAGTCCGGGCACTTCCCAACCTTGCAGAGACAGTGTGGAAGATTGGCAGAGCCATTTTCCACTCTGGCATCTTGTGGGTGGCAGGGCTGGTGTTTCTAGCTGGCCGTTTTTAGTTGCGGAGACGTGGCTGAGCTAGGCAGAGACACTGCAGCGTAGATAGTCGGCTTCTCCAGCAGCCGTTTTTAAATAATTATTACAACAGCAAACAGTAGAATACTAACCCTTATGTGGCTAGATTGATGGTCCCAAAGCCCATCCCCCAGTGATATACTTCCCTCATCAAGGCAATACTTCCTAATTGTGTCCCTCTCTGGGCCAAGCATATTCAAATCATCACAAGTGGAATGGTTTAAGTTGAGCTGAAAGGGCTATCTTAGTACAAATATGGAAAGCTTTGTTGCTGAGGCTGATTTGAGCAATGGAAACCTAGCACTAGATGTTTCAGAGAAGAATTTTGGTAGGTGGCCAAGAGACTATTCTTGTGATATTTTGCTCTTTCCAATGAAGAGAGTCACATTAATTGCATTGAAAAAAAGATGTCTCAAAACAATCCAGTTTAGACTCTGTGTTGTGGTTTGGTCTCACAAAGAGCATTTTGATGACACCCAGCAAATTTAGAAATGATAAATACAAAATGTGTAGTTCAAGTAATAAAAGGGACCAAGAAATGGAATGAAGCAGAATTCTATATTCAAGGAAATAAACAGATTAAGAGAATGGTGACTCTGGCAGGCAAGATCCTACCCAGCTAAATTTATTGCTTATGTATTTGCATTTGAACAACAAATAGTTATATCACATTAGGCATTATTACCACATTACTGCTTTCATTTGGAAACCTTTAATCTGGAATGAACTACAATCAAGAAATAGAGGGCACACCATGGTACAGATCTTGAGAGTGAAAAACTGAACAAGAGGGGGAGGCGTGTTTCAGCTCCAGCAAAAAGCATAACATGGGAGCTTTGGGCATTTGGCTTGGCTTTAGTGTCAAGAATAGAAGGGACTAATGGGACATTTGGTGCTGGTTAGCTGGAGCAAAGAAGTTAGCAGTGATTAAGAAGAGACCAGCATTGCTGGGGTGAAATCTTCTGGGAAATGTTTTCTGAGACCACAGAGAAGCTATGTTCCAGAAATAACTATGGTTGTACTTCATGCTGTACCAGACTTGGTAATATGTAAGAATCACCTAGGTAGTACCAGTTTTGAAGTTGTGAAGGGGGTCAAGGACAAGAACTGAGACTTGGCACTGTGGGAGGCCAGGGAAGACCATTAATGAAGATGCAGCCTAAGTTGCAGCTGACAGCCTAGTACTGAATGAGTCATGCAAGGTGAGGCTTGGCAACATGAAGGGAACCTATGAGAGGGTCTCGGTGAATCCTAGTTGCAGTAGAAGTCTCCAGTGAATTGGAGATACCAGTTCTTGGTGACGACCAAGAACAGAAGCAGAGGAGTGGAGTCAGCCAGAGCCTAGTGTGCTAGAAAAGAGAACTAAGCCTTTTGGAGGAGCCCAGAAGATCACCTGTGAATCCCTGACATTTTAATAAGATGTAAAGTTGAAGTTGCCTTGGATACCCCAAGATGTTAGAGATGTCAGAGCCATGAGATACCTGCTGAGGAAAGCTGCTAACAGGGGGTGGAACCAGTCGGAGAGAAAGAATTGTGTTGCAGTCAACAATAAAAGGAGGTGGGAGTCAGACATGAAGATACAGATTTTGGAGTTTACCTGCCTGGCTTTGGTCTGGTTTTTTTTTTTTTTTTTTTCCCTAGGATTTGCTTACTATGTTGTTCTGGAATGGTTATGTATATCCTGTAATGTTGGAGGTAATGTGATCAGCTTTTTGGATTTTGATTGTATAAAAGATTACAGTTAAATTACTATATTAATCTCAGAAGAGACTTTGAACTTTGAACTTTTAACATTGTTTAGACTGCTATAGATTATGTGACTTTTGAAGTTGGACTAAATGTATTTTGCATTATGCTATGGCTAGATATTGCTCTCATAGATTCATGTGTTTGGACATGCATGGGGGCCAGGGAGTTGAATGTGATTCTCTAAATACACTTGGCCAATGTAGTAGCATTATTAGAAAGTGGGGCCTTGTTGAAGTAGGTGTGGCCTATTGAAAGAAGTCTGTCACTGTGGTGATGGGTTTTGAGACCATCCTTCTAGCTGCCTTTGAAATTCAGTCTTCTTCTGTTTGCTTTCAGGAGGAGACATAGAATTCTCAGTTCCTTCTCCATCATGCCTGCTGGAATGCTGCCATGCTTCCTGCAATAATGATAATGGACCGAACCTCAGAACCTATAAGCCAGCCTTATTTAAATGTCCTTATAAGAGTTGCTTTGGTCAAGGTGTCTGTTCATAGCAGTACAACCAACCCTAAGACAGCTTGAAGGTATAATTTTTAAAAATGCTTTAAAAATTAATCCTTGAACACAATAAAATGTCTAAATAAATACCACAGTAGATGAAAGATAATGTAAGATCCTACACTAAAAAATATTAGAAAATGGTTATCATAATTGATTCCTGAAGAATTTGTCACTACAATTTAAAAATAAGCTGTTTACTTATGAAAATATTGTATTAGAACTTAATGATTATTAATTAATACTTATTTTAATGTCTAAAGAGAGAATATACCAAAAAAAAGAAAAAGAAAAAGAAAGAAGAAAAGGTAGAGACAAAAAACTAGCAAAATGAGTCTAACAAATACAACAGATTTTTTGTCTAAGGATTACTAGCAAATGTGAAATGCCATTACAGTCTCATTTTTCTAAAGTCACTCAAACTACATTTGGTCAATATTTGAGTGCATAATTCTAAAGATTAACCCAACCACTAAATGTAATAATGTTTGGTACTGGTGATAAAGTTCCCACCAAGTATCACATATGGGTATTATTTAGCTATTCTAGTGATGAATATGCCTGAAAATATGATCATAAATTGATTGAGCATCTCATACACATGCCTGTGGTTGGCTAAGGCAGCTCTGCATGAGGTGTCAGGTTTGGTTCACAACTCTGCCAGTGTGTGTTTGTTTTCCTTGGATCAGCAACCATCTTAGGGGAAACTAGTACAAGCAGATTCCTCTGTAAGCAGATTTCTAAACTCTCTCATTTAAGGTCCACTGGAATTCCACTGATCACCAAGATAATGCTGGGAACATAGGGTGGAAGAGTCCTGTGATCTCACAGAGTACTAGAGCTTTAATAACATTGGCAAAGGGTAAAGGGTCATAAGCAGATGGGAAGAAATCTGATTTTTTCTTTAAAAAAATTATTTAAATCATTTGCAAATTCAAGGCAATCTTAAAGACAAAGAATTATGAAATCTTAGTAAGTTTTTTCCCAATATAATATTTTTATTGATTATTTGGAAATTTCACATCATGCATCCTGATCACACTCAATTCCGCGTCCTTTCAGGTTTGTTTCCCCACTCTTGTGATCCTCTTCTTGCAAACATTAATAACAAGAGGTCTTGTTTGTGTTTCCCATATACTCATTGGAGCATGGCCAAATTACCAGTGGTCATCCCCTTAATGAAAACTGAGTCCTTCTTCACTTACACCCTGCCAGAAACCATCAGTTGTGGAGAGTTATACTTCAGCATCCTTAAGAGTTCTCTTTGATGCTTTCCTGTCTAGGCTCTTACTTCTTTGGTGATATGGGGCACAAAAATTCTTAATAACATTTTGTCATGAGATGTGAGTACAAGTTTGTTTTGTGTACAGGCATATATATGTAGACTGATACACACATAAAATGCTTTAAAATCTAAAATTGATATACAAAGCTTTCAAAGCTTAATATTAATGTTAATTATTATATATCAGTTCAGGGTAGTTGCCCAATCAGCAGAAACATGACTAGAAAATCATTAAACCTGGTCAAGAAGTCCTGCCATCTTGAAGGTCATTGTGGTTCCCCTATATAAGTTAGATAGAAGGCTAGCACATGACATGTAGGACACACAATTTCTAATTATGGAGACATTTAACCTCAAGGGAGCTGGATAGTGCTGTCTAGCAAATCTTGGGTCCTCACCTTGAGCAGAAGGTACTTTTCCAATTGAGGTGTCTCCCCAGGCCCTGAAAATATTCTTTATTTAAAAGAAACAAATAATTCAATTTTTTAAATTTTAAACTTTAGTATTTATTCATAAAAATCAATAAAAGCTTCTCTCAAGGAGCTGAGAAAACATATTTTAATTGCTTATATTTCAATTATGACTAATCAAAGTCTTTATAGTTCAAATCTGTAACTTTATAGTCTCTGTTTTGTGTAGGTTTTATCTTTAACACAATATGGTATTTAGTATTGATAAGTCCTACAATGACAGACTTGTTTAAACAATTTGAAACGCTACATACCACAAACATACTAAAGATTGTTTCCAGATTTTAACTGACATAAACAAAATGGTATGTTTTCTAAACATGTGCAATGACATAAACTTCTATTCACAGCAAAGGATCAGTTTTCAATAATTGGTTGCCATCTCTTCTCTCTGAGGTACTTTAATTTCACTGTGAAATAGCAAGGTTTATAACATTTTTTTTCCAAATGTAGCCATCCTGAAATATTCAGTGTTAGCAATGCATTTCTCCCCTCTGCTTAAAACACTGCCACATGTAAATTCCTTCAGAAATGGAAAAGCCAACCAAAGATTCAGAAAAGAGCAAAATGAATCGTGCTTTACACAGAAAGATCGCAAATTTATTTTAAGCTTAAAGGAGATGAGAGGTTGATATATAAATTTAATTCTGGGTTCTTATTCCTGTATCCTCCACTCACTAAGTTAACTTTGAATTAACTTTGAGTTAAGTTTTAATACACATACTGAATATATTCCGACAACAAAATCTGCAAGGTCATAGGTTTTGGGAGTTTGCTTTAGACAGTCCCTATTTTATGTCTGTGTACTTAGATAATCACTCTAAGTTGATTATCCTCTAATAAAGCTTATTCCTAGAAAGATGCTGTCAGTCCTCAAGAACTTTAGAGAATAACAATCAAGAATACAATGATGTTGGGCCACTAACCTCCTTCATTTCTCCATTTCTCTCTCTAAATGAGTTGGCACCCATTTCTCTCTCACTGTATCTCCCCCCCCTTTTTTTTTTTTAATTTTACTATGTTCCTCATGACTGAGTCATCAAAATATGCCTTACTTTACAATGCTCTGGAACATTGATATATCCAGAATATAATTGACTTTTGACGATCACAATCAGTCACACAATTAAATAACCACAAGCAGCAGATCAGATTTACCCCCCAAAATCAGATTAACAACAATGCATATTATTCATATAAATTTCCGAGGACTCCATTTTACACATCTTTGTAAAATGTGTTGAAAGCATTCATCTACATTATCCCTATTTCAAATGTAGAACACACATACACATAGAAACAGTTGGGTTGTTCTTCACATCTCTACTACTAAAACTCAAAGCTTGACTTTATTCATCTCTAAAAGAAAACTAATATTATGTATAAGATTAATGTAGAAATTCAGTTTATTCCTGAGTATGATATTCTTTTAAACACAAACTCCCAGAATATCTTATTCATGGTCTTTTTAAAAAAGCCTTTTACTCTATTTGTTTGAAAGTAGTAAAAGCTAAGTAAAAAGTTCCCTGTTTTTTGTAAATTTCATTGGAATGGGGACTATCATGATTTTTTTTTTATTGTAGCAAAACAAACAGAATGATAAATGGCCAGATTTACCTAAAATTGAGGAGTTTTCATTTCCAAATAAATAATTATTTCATGGTCTTCCATTAAACAATGTGCAAGGTACAAAAGGTGGTCTTAAAGAACACAAGGAGCAAGAGTGGTTGACTTGATTTCAGACGCCAGGCTACAGGTGCTAAGCACTACAATACATTGTACTTTTACGCCTTATTTATCTAAGAGCTCAAATATGACAAAAATTGCTGTACCAATTCCATTTTCACAGGAAATATATATATATATATATATATATATATATATATATATATATAATTGATTTCGATATATATCTAGCTAATTGAACCTGATATGTATCTACTACACTATGAATATTTATTTTGATAATGTTTAAGCAGGTGGCAAGCTGCCACTGTAAACTATTCTGTTTAAAACTTAGTTGAGCGAGGGGACTCGATGGGAGAAGGGATTGGGAGGCAAGTGAGGTTTTCAGGATTAGGTGTGGGGAGGGATAGGAGAGATGGCAAGGTGGCCATGAGAATGAATGGAAATATGCAACTGAGAGAGATGGGGAGATGGGGAGGTGGGGAGGTGGTAGGGGCATCTCTAGGACAAGACAAAGACCTGGGTTAAAGGAGGCACCCAAGAATCAATGGGGTTGACCTTATTTGTGACTCACTGCATTGAGGACATGGAATCTGAAGAGGAGCTCCAGTGAAGTGATAGGGACACCAGTCCACCCACAAAACTTTTAACCCGAATGTATCCTGTCTATAAAAAATGAAAGACTAGGGGATGGAGGGAACAAGTTAATGGCCAATAAATAACCGGTCCATCTTTAGACCCATTCTATGGATAAGAACCAATACCTGATACTATTAATGATACTCTGTTATTCTTGCAGACAGAAGCATGTTTTCCTCTGAAAGGCTACACCCAGCAGCTAACTCAGACAGATACAGACACCCATAGCCAAACAGTGGATGTAGTTTGGGGATTCTTATGAAAGAACTGAAGGAAGGATTGTAGACCTCAAAGGGCATAGGAACTTCACAAGAAGAACCAAAAAAGTCAACTAACCTGGACCACTAGGGCTCTCAGAAACTGAACCACCAGACAAAAAATATCCACCAGCTGGACCTAAGCCTCCACGCACGTGTGTAGTTGATGTGCATGTGTAGCTTGGCCTTCATGTATGATGTGAACAACTGGAGTGAGGACTGTTTCAAAAGCTGTTGCCTGTATGTGGGATATGTTCTTCTAGCAGGGCTGCCTTGTCCGGCCTTACTGGTATGCCAGGGTGAGGGGATAACAAGGGGGAACACATGCGTTCGGAGGAGTAGGGGAGGGAGGAAGGGGGCATAGGGGGAAAGATTGTGAGAGAGGGTGACTGAACTGGAGCAGTGAGTGGGATGTAAAGAGAATAAGTAAAAAATAAATAAAAAGAAGAAAAAGTAGAAAAAATTAGTCTCATTATTTGTTATTAAACTTTCATTTTTGTACATAGTAAACCTTCAAATATATATTTTTACTCTTTCAACCCCTTAGTTAATTTTTCAAAACTGAATAATTTCTAGTTGTCAGTAGTGTGATAATAGAAACACATATTTTTAGAAACCTGTGACTTACACCAATATCGAGAACTCCAGAAAGATTATGTTTGAAGGTTACATGCTACCTTTTCACATATTTTAGCATCATGCTAACCCTCAAGTATTACAAGTTATATATTTTCACAATTAAGCCCAAATAGTGCATTGTGAACTCATTAAGCTGTATCTATGTAATACTTTTATACTTACATAATTGTATTTCTGAGAGTTTGATAGAGTATGTCCATTTGAAATTTATCATAAAATAATTTAAAGAGAAAAAATGATGAATAAAGATTTATTTTCTGATGCTTTTCAGGGTTTATGGGAGGTTCTCCTCTAAAGGAAGTATGTTCTTGAACAAGTCACTTAAACTCTCTGTGCCCTTTCTGGTAAATAGTGATGACAATAGTATACATATTAAGATATTGAAATAAATATTTAATGATTTGATGAATATTTAATGCTTAGGGAATTGCCTTGCACAAAATTGTGGTTACCTAAATATTACCTTTATTACCAATGATATTACTAGTATAAAGAAATTGTTTTATGATATGCACATGTCTTTTTGCCATGATTTTGCCTATTTATAAAACTCAGAATTTTAAGAAGATTTTCCAGACTAAGAATTATATCTTTTTGTCTTCAATCATGGTGTATACTCAAGAAAGACAGATAGGATAAATTAACAGGTCCCTGTGTATCTAAAAATGTCCCTGATTTATTTAGAAAGCATCTATTGAGGGGCTACTAAATATCATTTAGTGACATCCTATCCTTTCTCTCTTTAGCGAAGGTTTTAAAGTTTGTCATACGATTTCAGTTACCACCAAATTACTGCCTCGAACCCCTGTTCTTTGAGACAGGCTGGCACTATGTGTATACATTTTTTATCCTCTCTGAACAAACAACAGACAAAACTAACTTATTTTATTTTACTCTTCATGGTGGGGTTAGCATGGTGGCTGAGGCGTTGGTCTTGGTGTGGAGCTTGCTGTTGGTCATATGGCAGTGTAGATAGGGAACTGTGGAAATGGCTTTTTCTGTAAAAAGTACCTCTGGCCTTCAGAAGCTGAAATTTAGCTTGACCTTGCAATCTGTTAACTATGGGCCCCCAAAGTGTTAGAAATTATGTCATTAATATATTATCCAACTGGGTAGTCAATTTTAACTTGCTTGTAAGAAAACCATCTAGCCTAATTACTCTGTTTTGATTTCCTATATCATCAGCATTTACCAGGTAAACTAAAGGCATAGCTCTAATCTTAAATTACGTACTCTTTAATGCCAGTGACACAAAATTTGTGTGTGTGCATGTTGTTTGTACGCATGTACATGGGCACATGTTCTTGCACACTGTGATAATTAGTTATACATCATTTGCTAAAAACAGCAAAAGATTGCTGAGAACATTCTTTTAAGTCGTGTGTCATACATTTTGGAAGTAACATAAGACTTAGATTCATAACATCTGTTTGCAGTTTTGAGTGCTGTTCTCTGCCTCTAAGGGTCAGAAAAGAAACCCCTTACTTTGTAAAATGGTTAAAATTTTCTGTAGAAATGGATTACTCATACCTTTGCATAACTAATGTTTTATAGGGTGTTGAAGAAATAAAGAGAAAAGCTCTTTGCTAGGGACAGAGTCAATGAAGAGAAGAAGATAGAAAACACAGGAAGAGTATGAAAGAGATAGTTAAAATTGGGATTACTCTTGGTTTAAGTAACTGTGAAGGCTAAATCCTTTCCTTTCAGGAGGCACTGCCCTAGAGAACAAGAGAGAGATTCAGTGCATGTGTCTCTCAGAATATAATCCCAGAAAACATCTCTATTGACTGGCCATGGTAGCTACCCTCACCTCTTAGGTGTTCCCTAATTTCCCCAACAGCTGAAGACACATTACATTGAAACAATCCCAGAAAGATTTTGTAAGTTACTATATAGCCCAGGCTGGACTTGAGTTCAAGATTCATTTCTTTATACCTTAGCCTCTGAAGTACTGGTATTATAGGTATATGCAGTCACTCCTGACTGTGGCAAATGTCTATCCTTGCCATCTCTAGAATGAGTGTACCTTCAACTCCTCCATCTTTAGGGTTTTTTTTTTTTTTTTTTTGCCTGACTTTAGCTGGTAACTACCATGATATCTTAGAAGTTTTCAATGGTTTCAGGCTCCCCACACATTTTAAAGGGCAAGGATACACACACACACACACACAAACACACACACACACACACAATTGTATCCAGAAAAATTACAACTTGGAAGAGAGTATTACTCTTACTATCATTATTCTACCCACAATGCTCCTTATGTGTAGTTACCTTGCAAAGTTGTTCAAGACTCTGGGTTCTTCTTTTCAACTGATTAGTATCTAATTCTTTTATTACCTCCCAGATAATTTTCTTCCTTACCTCTTTTATGAACTATCAGCATCTGTCTGTCACATGCTACCGTCACATTCCTTTTCTCTGTCTGAACAAAATAACCCAACAAACCAACAACAGGTTTAGCTCATATCCAAGATATTTTATTGAAGTTCATAGTCTCTTAGTAAACAATCTCAAGCTTGAACATTAGAGTTAAACATTAGAGTTAATAATAAGTATTACTGTGATGCCTGGCTTTCTGTACACTAAGCATGAGCTGATGTGATACCAGGAAAAAATCATTCCAGGCTGACTCTGAACATACTGTTTTCCAGTCTCTATGGCATGGTAATTGTCTAATTATAATCAGTGTCTGTTAGCAAACCTGAAGATGTAAAAGTAGGTCAAACTCACTTACTAATTTATTTGGTTAGTATTTCCTTGAGACTTCTCAAGCCCCACCCCCCACCCCCATATTTTCTTCCCGACACCAACCTTCTTTCATTAAAACACCAAGTTTTCTGAACTAACTTTAACAAATTCTTGCTCTTTTCCTTCCTGTCAGTAGTTTTTTTTTTTAAAATAAAACCTGTTTCTACAACTTTCACTAATGACTGTATATGTTTATTTTTGACATTTTCCTTACATTACTGACAGTTAAATTACAGGAAGGAAGATATTTCAATTCTCACATTTCAACTTAAAACCAATTAGAGTTTGTATGTGTTCATCATATATGTGTTACCTGTCTGATGCATCTTGTGCATTTGTTGTTGGGATTTGACTACAAAGAGTTAGACTTGTGTGAACTGACAGGAGCATGTTGAAGTATGCAGGGAGTTCTTACTGGTGCTTAAGTGAGATTTAAAGGAGGTATTGAAGACAGCATTGAAACTCCTGGTACATGAATAACCAGGCAATAGTCCTAATATGAAACTAGATAGTGATTGCATCTGATACACCAAGTACAAGGAGGGGAATGGGGCTGAAGCTGAATAAAGACAGTAAGAACAGCAGTGATTTAACAGAAATCATCCTGTACAGTGTCTGAACAACCATGGTAAGGAATGGATTTTCATGTTGAGGGAAATGAGCTTTGCCAGATGTTGATTGTGGAATTTTGGTCATTTTACACATTAACACCTTCTTTCATCTCTCTTCTTCTCCTTCAATGTAGCTCTTCTTCTTTCCAACAAATTCCTCTTTGTATTTCATGTGCTTCATGTATGTACATGAACCCTTGATTTTGATAATGCTCCTTTCCTGAGCATGGGTGGGTTACCAATAACTATGGTATAAACCAGAGCATGAACAAGTTACCAGTAACTATGACACTTAAGGAAATTACAGCCTTTTCCTAGATGCCAAGAGTTCATCACAAAGAAGTGGTACACCATCATCATCTCCCTGGGTGTTTTTAAATGCTGTTGTGAACAGAGATGGAGAGACCAGGTTCTACTTAAAAAAATATTGGAAAGATATCTAAATTTCTCTAAGTGCCTCAATCCTATAGGAACATTTGAGTTCTTGGTTTATCTCAGTTTTTCTTGGCTGATGTTAACATGGAAAATTCACTCTTTTGGGTAAAGCTCTCATAAACCTATTTATTTTGATGAAATACTGTTAAATGTTCTTCTACCAATTCTGCCTCTTCATCTTCTTTATTAGTTCATTTCTATTTCTTTTAAATATTGGCATTTAAAATCACTGCCACTGTAGGTACTATACATGGGTTTAAAGGGAGGTTAAATAAGTGATAATTATTAAATAATACATTTTGGGTAATTAAGTGGAATTAATTATTAATTTGAGTTTCTCAGATAATCACTAAGTGTGCTTTGGAGAACATTAGTGAAAATGTGAGCTTATTTTGTTTGGGGACAAAATAATATGTTGTTTTGAAGACTATACTAAACGTGCTTGATCAGGAGCATAGGACAGAGTAAGTGTGGCTAAGAAATAATGTTTTACTTAACCCATACAAGACATTTCCAAGCTTCAAATTTCATTAAATGTCTGATCACTCATAAGTGTGTATCACATTTATTTCTGAAATGTCAGATACACACATAGAGCTCTCTCCTGAATATTCCCAACATAATTATGTTTTAATTATAGTTTTTCTTTATTCTTGAGGATTTCAAGTATGTATATAATGAAACAATATTCCCTCTTCACATCAACTCCTCTCCTATCCCTCCCAGCTTCATGTCTTTTAAAAAAGAACTCATTGAATCCAATTAGTGCTAATTAGCTCTGCCCATATGTGTGTGGGCATGAGGCTAGCCACTGAAGCATAGGAAATCTATCAGTAAAAACATCCTCAAAAATAATGATTCTCTGTCCACTCTGAAACTGTCAAATGCCAATACGGTTATTATGAAAGGGTGACTTGATCTTATGAAGGTCTTGTACAGGTAAGAAAAGCTTCTCTGATTTTATGAGTGTAAAATCTATATCCAGAAGACTATGTCAGTTCACCCTGCTGCATCTAAGTGGATCTTACATTCTCTCTGTCTCCTGCACTATGGCCTTCTGTGAGCTTTGGCAGCAGTGAGGAGTTGCATTGCTAAAGATATTTCATTTAGGATTAAACATTCTTATTCTCGAGGTCACCTTGACCTCTTATATACCTTGGCATTGGCTTTTCTCTACTGGGAAAAAAATGAAGAACATCTGTGACCAAAATGGAGAATAGTTCAGGTCAGCATATATAAACATACATATTTAGAGGAAATCATGCTACTGCTCTTCTGTTTACCTCTGCTTCCTGATAGTTGTCTGTCTCTGCTGCTACCACTGCCATCTTCTACTGAAAACAGAGCCCCAATTCTTTTGATTTTCAACATCAATTGAAGACCAGAAACCATTTCAGTCTGTAATGATAAATTGAGACTGCTTAGGCATCCAAGTTGGTTGACTGAGCAGCTCTAGGCTTGGTTCTCAACCTCTGCAGTATGCAGAGCGTCCTCATTGAAGTAATCAGATTTTCTTATGTCATTAGAGTGAATCTCCCTTTGGAATATAAATATATACATCCATCTGTTCTGTGCCTCTGGAGAGCCTTTAACTAAACCCATTTGCTGGTATTCTTTCTTTTTCTGCTATTGTTGAGACAGTGTTTTACTATGTGGCTAAGGCTAGTCTAGAACTTAATCTCTACCAAATCTAACCTTAAGTTCATGCTCCTTCCCATTAGCCTTCATTCTTTACTTGGATTTAAATGCCAATAGGTAGCATGGTTTTGGAACAAAACAAAACCTCAATCATGGAAGTTTTGTGGTTTCTAGGCACTGTACTGACACTAATGACACAGAATTTTAATTAATTTAGTGTAATTATTTTTATATTCCAGATAAGCCCTGCTTATTTTGTTTCCTTATTTATGATAGTGTCATTAAAATCATTAAAATTTATGTTATATTTTGTGTCTTTTTGGCTTAAAGGTATTTTACAATAAAATTAATTTTATTTGAATTTAGAAAGAAATTCTAGTTAATTATAACTGAAGACATAATTAGCAATGACCATCCAGATTTGGGGGATTTAACAAGGTTGAGGTTAATGAACTGCTCGAAAAAGACTTCCATAATACATTTTTAGCTTCTCAACTTTACTTCTATTGTCATGATTCTTTATGGCATCGCAAGTTATAATAGAGCTACAGTTTATTTTTACTTTTATCTCTCTAAACATTTTGTGAGCTTATAAGACAAAAGCTAATGACTCTACTCAGGTGTTGTATAGCATTTATTCTACTTGAGATAAATATAAACATACACTGGTTTGCACCCTGGATTACATAATTCTCATAATCACCAAAACTGAGAAAAAAAATTCTCTTTGCCTAATGCCTTATGGATAGTAAGTGGGACAAGTGATTGAGCGTGGACAGAGTCCAGAGTACAGCCACGTCAAGTATAACAGTGCTCAGAGCACAGGAATGGTAAAGGTTTCCTTGGGTCAACTTCAGGGAAATTGGGAAATCCTTCTACAAGTCTTGTGTGGATGTTAACAGTGTATGCAGTAATTGGGAATCCCAGCTTCCTCCTCTCAGATACTTACATCCTGAGATGGCTCTCTTACAGAGACCTTCCATAGAGACAAGCTTTCCCTTACATAATAAAGAATACTGTTCCCTTGCCTTTACATAGCAAATAAGACTATTTATAAATTATGTAATAAATAACACATAATAAAAGTACTGACTGTCTGGGCTCCATCAGAGAGAGCACAGCCTACTCAACCCTAGCTTTTCTGTTTCCATGGTTGCCATTACTTCCTTTCCATGTCATCTTAGTCATGTTTCCAGGTGCACACCCTGCAGGACACAGTGAACACTGACATTTAAAGAAAAGTGCTTTATTCTTTTATATTCTTGTCTTTTTCAAAAAGACATTCAGCCATTTTGAAAATCACTTTTAAAAATCCTTAAAATGTAATTTGTAAAGTTAAAAACCCTCCTTGTTTAATCTATCTTTTTCACATATGTCATAGTCATTTAAAATGTATTGAGAGAACTATCCATTTAGATAGGATGAACATATGGGAGAAAAGTAGGATAAATACGTGCACTGCAAGAGCCTGAGAAATGGAAGGCTGCTTGATGGTGGTTCATAATGGCCATGTCTTTCTTTCTTATTCAATGCTTCAAATATTTTAATGGGTTTTGTACACAATACTTTTGTTTTTCTTCTCTATCCATCCATATATATGCATACTAATAACATATGTACAGATAAGATATATCTAATTAGTATGTATGTATGTTAGTCATCCTAAAATTTCTTTCTCACTGAAGATGCATAAAGGATAAACTTTCAGACAGAGTAACACTGTTAGTGTCAGGTGTTGGCTTGCTCTCATGTCTTAAGTTGGAAAAGTCGTTAGTTTATCATTCCCTCAATTTCTGCTCCACTTTTGTTGCTGAGCATGTCTTGTGGGTAGGAGAAATTATGGGTCAAAGGTTTTTATGGATGAGTTGGAGTCTTCATCTTTCCATTGGAAGCCTTGCATGGTTATAGGAGATGGCTGTTTCGGGGTCCATATTTCCTATTGCTAGTAGTCTTAGCTAGCACCAGCCATATAGATTCCTGGGAGTTTGCATTGTCCTCAGTTTCTATCTCATTTGAGAGTTGCCCCCACCTCCAGATTCCAATTCTCTCTCTTTCCATCCTGCCCAAAATTGAACCATCCTGTTCCTTCTCTCACATTTTTCCCTCCCTCCATACACACCCATGCCAATTTTATTTCTCTTTCTCAGTGAGATTCAAGCATCCTCCCTTGGGTCCTTCTTATTTAGCTTCTTTGGGTCTGTGGATTGTAGCATGGTTATTCTGTACTTTATGGCTAATATTCACTTAAAAGTGAATACATACCATTTTCTCTTTCTGGGTCTAGGTTACCTCACTGAGGATGATGTTTTCTAGTTCCACTCAATTTTCGGCAATATCAATAATGATCTTGTTTTTAATAAATGCGTAGTATTAGACTGTGTAAACAAAGCACACTTTCTGCACCCACTCTTTGGTTGAGGAACACCTTGGTTGTTTCCAGTTTCTGGCTATTACAAATAAAGCTGCTATGAACATAGCACATGTCCTTGTGGTATGGTGGAACTTCATATGGGTATATGCTCAGAAGTGATATAGCTGGATCTTGTGGGAGAACTATTTCCAATTTTCTGAGAAACAACCAAATTGATTTCCAAAGTGGTTGTAAAAGTTTGTACTCCTACTAGCAATGGAGGCATGTTCCCCTTGATCTACATCCTTGCCAGCTTGAGTTGTCTCTTGAATTTTTGATCTTAGCCATTCTGATGGATGTATAGTGGAATGTCAATAAAAATTCTAGGATAGCTAAAACAATCTTGTACAATAAAAGAACTTCTGAAAGTATTACAATCCATGATTTCAAACTGTACTACAGAGCAATAGTAACAAAAGCTACTTGTTATTGGCATAAAAACAAACCAGATGATCAATGTTATTGAATCAAAGACCCAAAAGCAAACCCAGACACAGTCTGACACTTGATTTTTGACAAAGAATCCAAAATTATACAATGGGGAAAAAGAATGCTTCTTCAACAACTGGTGCTTATATGACTGGATGTCTCTATGTAGAAACATATATGATAGACCCATATCCATAATCTGCACAAAACTCAAGTTCAAGTGGATCAAACTCAATGTAAAACAAGGTACACTAAATGTGATAGAAGAGAAAGTAGAAAATACCTTGAATGCATTGGCACTGGAGAAAACTTACAGACTTTAATAAATAAAGAGCACCAACCGCTCAAGCACTAAGATCAACAATTAATATTAGGGACCTCATGAGATGGAGAAGCTTCTGTAAGGCAAAGGACAACATCAGTAGGACAAAATGACTGCCCATAGAATGGGAAAAGATTTTTAGCAACCATATATCTGACAGAGGGCTAATATGAATGTACTTATAAAGAACTTTAGAAATTAGATACCAACAAACCAAATAACCCTATTAAAAATGGGGTACAGATTTAATCAGAGGATTCTGGGCAAAGGAATCTCTAGTGGCCAACAAGTACTTAAAGAAATGTTTAAGAAACTTATTCATCAGGCAAAAGCAAATCAAAACGTTTCAGGATCTTAATTTGTGAAATGGTATACTTATAATCTCTACTGTGAGCAAAGACACTAAATGGTTTCCTTATGAATATTTATTGTAATTATAATAATAGGAAACATATACTTTTGATAGTAGAAAGAAAGTGCTGTTAGATATCAAAAGATAGCTACAAGACCATATGAGTAATTATGAGGAGTTTTTTAAATGTAGGTTTTAATGTAGACATTGCAGGAGATTCAGAAGGATTAGAGCAGAGCTATTAATAACCCAGCTGGGGAAGGTGCAGTTCAATTCTTATAAAGAAGGTATATATTGTATTCGTGTAATAAAATGCTTTGAGCAACAAGTAGAGAAGAGTTTACAGGTGCTTGTGAATGAGAATTAATTTGAGAATATTTTAAATCAGAAGTGCTCAGGAGAGGTAGAAGGGTTTCCAAGATAATGTGATTGAACCTGAGACAATTAAAGAATTATTGTCTTAAATATTATTTTCTGGGACACAGAACTACATATTGGTTTTCAGAAATAGATAAGATTAAATTTTGACTTTTTTATTTTTAAATATATTGATGATTCTGTGAATATTTAAGCAATGAAAAATATTTGTCATCCAGAGGAATGATGTGGGAATCTCATTTATAGAGGAGTTTACTGCAAGGCAAAGCACACCATCAGTAGAACAAAACAGAATAGCCTATCGAATGGCAAAAGTATTTGCCAGCGGGGCGGTGGTGGCACACGCCTTTAATCCCAGCACTTGGGAGGCAGAGGCAGGCGGATTTCTGAGTTCGAGGCCAGCCTGGTCTACAGAGTGAGTTCCAGGACAGCCCGGGCTACACAGAGAAACCCTGTCTTGAAAAACCAAAAAAAAAAAAAGTATTTGCCAACCCTACATCCAACAGAGGGCTGATATCCAAAATATATAAAGAACTCATCAATCACCATTATTACTTTTTAAGTGAAAAATTATTTGTCCATAACATACAGTAAGCATGAAATAACTGTCCCACAGAGCTTTGTACCATGGTATAAAAGTTCTTCTATGGACTGTCCATTACAGTATGTGATAGAGGTAAAACAGGACCATACTTCTGTCTAATAACATTGTCATAGGTCTGAAGGGTAGGATCATTCTGCTTTAGATATTTGGATATCTTTAGTGAAGCTGTCCCCATCTGTATTCATTTGCATGTTTGACCTTTCTCATATTCTGTTTCTTTGCACTAGTTCCTCTGGGACCTGTATCACAGGCCAGTGTTGCTGACATTGCCTGTGTGCTCACTGAAACAGTATTGCCTAATATACTTACAGCTATGCTGTTTTCTGCATTTGCTCATCATCGTTGTCTTAATGCTGGAGGCGCAGCCTGAGCAGGAAAAAAAAGCCTCAATATTTTCTGTTATTCATGCCTATTAGCTACCAGAAAGTTGTATTGGTATAATGTAAAAGGAAGTTATTTGCTTAAGAAATCCAGAAGATGTAGTGTTCCAGATCCTGGCCTCTCAGAATGTGGACGAGAATACATGAGGTTACAAATGAAATGAGGAAAATTTCCATACAGGACCAACCTGTTGTTTAACATTGCTAAGCAAATCATTTCTAGATGAGAATAGCCCGGCTTCTCCTCATGCATACATGAGTCTTGAATTTCAAAAGAGAATACTTAGCCGGAATACTGTATTGCCCTTTATTCCTAAATTCCTACTATAGAAAATTCAATCTATCAACTTTTGTTCTAATCTATAAACAAATAGGTCCATATTAAAATGGTTAAAAGGCTAAAAGCATACCATTATGTTACAGAAGTCTATGGATTACAGTTGATGAATAATTGACATGGGCATTCTCCTTGTCCTTGTCTTTGTCATCGTCCTCCTCTTCCTCCTCTTCTTCCTTCCCCTCCTCTTTCTCCTTCATTTTTCATAATACATTGAAGTAGTTTAGGTTATTGTAATTTTAATGCTAATTTAATTTTCTTAACAAACTCAAACACCAAAACTATTAAACTAAGTTAAGGAATTAACCTGAATTCAAAAACCTGAAAGAGGTATTGTAGGACATTTTTGACACAGGCAACAGTTCGTGAAGTAATTCTCTCTTGCTCCTCAGCCCATTTGAGATACACCAGTATGTATACATCTCTGAAATTTGCCATGGGTGATAGAACGAGGCTTTCTTTCAGCTTAGATCACATTTCCGAGTGCAAACTGTTAATCTCCAAGATCAAACATGTCTTGTTTGGAGAAGGTTTTTAAAAGATCATTTTAAAACATTATTTTTTAACCAAGAATCCATGGAAACTCTTTAGGAACTGGTTATTTTGCCATCTTTTCATTGTTTGGGTTATATCCCAGATATAAAACTATTGTCACAAAGAGGGCTATTACTGATAAATATGCACCCACAAAAGCTGAAATGTGCTAGGTTTGGATTATAGTGCGCAGTGGCGCTATCTGGTATGATACTCTAGCTTTGCCTTTGAGAATTCTGCTTTGACAGGAAAATTAAGTCATCATTTACCACAGAATGATTCAAAGAAAAATGAACATTGTACCTTGGAAAATGCAGGTTGATATAGGAAAGGTTTATGGAATAAATAAATCTCTTCTCTAATATATTTCTGCCACCTCAGCATAGATCATTAACCTAATGGATTATGTTTTGTAGTTGATGCATTTTTTGTCTGTGTACTAAAGTGACATATGGAACATTCCCACTTTAATGGTCACTTAACCTTCACGGTGTGGAAGGCTTAAGAGAATTTAAACATTTATATTAAAATTTGTACCATCTATCTCAGACAGTCAATTGCTTGAAGCCACATTTTGTGCCTTTATATATGAGTAGCAACTGTTGTTGGCTAGCTTGGTGATTTGAGAGTCTTTGTTGGGTTAAATTTGAAGGCCTTTTGTGTTTTGGAGAAGTTAGAAATTAGAATTTTTTTTTCAAGTTCTGTGCAGGTTTTTTTTTTTGCCCCTTCATTTTCCAGTCTTACTTACTCTAGGTATTTTTAAAGGTATAATGAGAGAATTTTTGCTTTACTGTTTCTCAAAAAGTATTCACTTTTTAAACATTTTGTGAAAAAAATCAAGTTTTTACAATTAAATTAGCAATTAAAATTAGTATGTTGGACCTTATAAAGTTAATGTGGAGAAAATAGAAAATCCATTTATTAGTTTAAGAAACACCTTCTGTTACTCTCGCTAGACACTTTTTCTGTGTTGGCAGAAGTTAAAAAAAAATAAAATAGCCTTCATAATTCCAAAGTCTACAGACAAACAAACAAACAAACAAACGAAAAGCATAGACAAGTGTTTATACCATTAGTGACATTTGTGATAGAGGAAATTGTGTAGAACAGAAGGGAACTTCTATTCCCAAACAGAATGCATACCAAGAATGACTTTAAAAGGAAATCTTTTCTTAGATGTAAATGACAGGGATAGGGATGGGATAAGGGAGTGACATGCGGACAAACACCACTGAGTGCAGGATAGGGGCTTACCACACATGCATCATATGACATTTTTCTGTTCACATGTGTACAGTGATAATAGCAAACTTCTTTCAAGCTCTCCTTTAGATATGCAACCAATTATGGAAGACCATAAGGAAAAAGCAAAACAGGAGAGTCGAAGTTCGGCTTCTTGCAGGTCATGCAAAGACAGCAAATTCTATGAAGATGCTCATCTAAAATCTAACCAAGACCTACATCTGGTTTAGAGAGTAGATTCCGTTCTAAAAGCATGAAACCAGGAAATGAAACTGGGAGGAAGGTGGCACAAAGGACCCTCTCCCCTCCAAATCAAATGGTATAGATGACTGCATATGACCCCTGAGGGACTTTGGGTATCTAGATGGCAGGGCTTACATTGAAAACATTCATTGAACTCACAAGCTTTGCTCGTACTGTTCTCTGGGTCTAAACTCTGGCAGGTACTTCAGCATCTCCACAGCTTTCATCCAGTAAGGAAGTAGGTCACCATCACCCCAAGCTATGCAAACAACAGTATTACAGTCAGTGAAACCCTATTCTGCCAAGAAAACTTCAGCTACATTTCTAAGGCATGCTGAAGCTCAGTAAGAATTTCCAACAGAAATCCTTACTTGCAGGAACTCTTACTTAACAAAAGTATTGTTGACTTGGTACAATAATTATCTCCTTGGGTCAAGATTACTCATTTTAT
The DNA here is from genome assembly GCF_011762505.2 of Arvicanthis niloticus. Lineage (NCBI taxonomy): Eukaryota > Metazoa > Chordata > Mammalia > Rodentia > Muridae > Arvicanthis > Arvicanthis niloticus. The sequence continues at coordinate 32,630,711 of NC_047667.1, forward strand.
CCTCATGGTGGGATTGCAATTCAGAAACATAAAAAGAAACTGAATAAAGAAAAGCAAGTCATAATAATTTTTAACCAATTTATCTTTGTTTTAATACTACCATTGGAAGAAAATCATGCCATTAATCACATAGCAATATTTATTTTTAAAAACTTTCTAATGGGAAAGGCCACTGTGTGATATACATTTTTCATAAGTTCACCATGTCTTTTTATTCCTTTCTTTTAGAATCTCTTCCTATCTGTGTTATCTATGCATCTATTATCTCTTTATAAAGTATCTATTTATTTATATTTTAGAAAATTATTCTTCAACATGTAACTATTAAGGCTCTTATACATATTTCAATATTTATATCTCCATATCATATCTCAGGTATATGCATCCTGTTAGTTTTATCATTACTATAATTATAAGTCAATATTTACATTTTTATTTCTTGTCACAGATTAAGTTATGTTAAAATTGTGTATACTTACTGGTGTCTCAAAAGATGCACTGTTCCTGATGTTTTATGAGTACAATGAGATATTATTAACTATCATTAACCCCATTTTGTAGATGCAAAGATAGGCTAAGAGGGAACTTGCTTAGAATTAGTCTATTAAGTTTCTGATAAGATTCCTGAACTAAGAAATCTAATGTAGAAAAGTCTCTCTCTCTCTCTCTCTCTCTCTCTCTCTCTCTCTCTCTCTCTCTCTCTGTGTGTGTGTGTGTGTGTGTGTGTGTGTGTGTGTGTGTTTCTTGTGGAAGTCAGTTTTCAGTTTTTACCATGAGGGTTCTGGGGATCACACTCATATAAATAGATTTTATGTAAAAGAAATTTTGGCATAAGTGTACTTTTAAAAGGCCCAACATAACTATAATGGGTGAATTGGACAGGGGTAGGAGTGGGTAATGCACACATGTGAGTACAGTGCACCCTGGTGTCTCTTCCTGTGACAGCAGAAGGCAACATTATTGCTAACCATTAATCCATGAACGTGGCATGCAGAGAATACTCTTCATGGCTATTTTCTTTTGTGTTTGCATTTTGACATTGTCTTTAGAATTAAGTTACCTGAGCACTTTAGAAAGAAAAGACAGAACTTAGCTGGGTACAGTGGTGAACACATTTTTACCCTGGCATTCAGAAGGCAGATTTAGTCATATCTCTGTGAGTTGAAGGTCAGCCTGGTTTACAAAATGAGACCTTGTCCTGAAAAAAAAAAAACAACAACAACAACAAAAAAAAAAAAAAAAAAAAAAAAAAAACACAACATGCAAAACTTTAAAGATTCATTTCTGCATCACATTATTTCCTTGGTACTTTTTGAAGTTCATGTCAACTCAGTTAAGGAAGGATTCTTATATGTGTCTTGTAGGAGTTACTGAAATTTTCCTTCTCATGTGTGAATAATTTGGTTTTCCTTAATGTTTTACTCATACTGTTTCAGTGTATGCATTGTCCAGTATAGCTTTTCACTATCTATGAGTTTTCCAAGGAATGGACTTATTATATTTATTATTAATTTTTGGTCCTCTTAGGAACTAAATTCTAGAAACTACTATATATTTTTTTTTATGAGACACACTAAATACTAATGTTGCTGTTAAACGATATGCAGGAATAATGACTCAAAATGCATTTAATTTCATAACAGAAGTATCTGTTTCAATTGAAAAAAGCATGTGACTTCTGGAACTGAAAACCACTTGTCATACAGTGTCCCCTGGGTTATCAGCATGGGTTCTTAGCTCTGCCTTATTGTTTTTCTTGATATATACTAAAGTTCTTTTTTTTTTTTTTCAGGGCATAAGATCGCCATGGTTATAACAATATTTGACAAGTAATTTATTTAGTATATTTGCAAAAGTTGTGTTAAAACTTTTCAAAACACATATGAACTTTATACTCATAGAGACAGCAGCAAGCTGAAAATCCTTCTGACTTTTATTTTTTATGAGAGTTTCTGGCATTAAAGTATGCACATATATTATATATTCACATATATTATATATGTAAACCAGTACAGGATTTATGTAATCTTAGTGATTATATTATTAATCTTCCCTGTAAGAATATGGAAAACTGATGCCATTGAAACTACATTTAGAATACTTTGAACAAGAATTTTGTATTTTATCTACTCAAAATAATAGCTATTTCACTGTTTACCATTATTGATGGTAAAGATCAATTGCTTTTCAGAAGAAATGAATTTAGAAAAATGCTTGATGATAACATAGAAATATCTAGGGGCTATTATTTAGACAGAATGAGAAAGTATTGATTCGAATGAAGATAAAATAAGATCTGATATCAAAGAGGGCTATATTATATAGTTTGTGTTTCAGAATTCAGACACTAAATTAAAGACTGTATGTGTAAATTTAATGCTGATCAAGATATAAATAATAAAGTGCTTTTATAGGAAAGGATGAATGTAATGTTGTGTCAGTATAATATTATTTATAGGAAAGAAGTGAGATAAGTTGGAGGAACACAGATTACTAATCTTATTGAATATTGCAATAAGCAATTCATGGAAAGATTGTGAAGTTTATATTTCAAGTCAAAATTTTCCTTTTAGTCCAATTAGAAACATTTTGTTCCCTTTTGCTTCATGTTAAACTTTTCACGTTGTGTCACTAATAGTTCTATTTGTTCTTTTATTCTTTGTGGGTGAATATAATGCTTTTATTTTGTCATAAAGCAATTCTGTGGCATCATAAAGGTTGTTTCTACTGACTTTTATCATTCTGTTCTCTAATCTCGCATAGAGTTGAGTAGTAATGTTATCATTTCATGATTTCATCCAAAAGGAAACTCAGCTACATTGTGTACATTGTAGAGTTCTTTGGCTAAAACATGTCAGCCTTCCATTACAGAATTGACAGTTTTCTTTACATCTCTGATCTCATAGGGACTAATCAGGTAAAATATGAGATAATTCTACATAGGCCCCTTTTATTTCTTTGATGTATATTCAATGAATTTTTTATGAACTCAGTTGGTAAACATGTCAGACTTAATGGTTCATATTCATGAACTATTATGTAAACACACACAAACATACTCAAATAACATTCATTGAGATAGTCTTCATAGCTTAGCTAAGTCAACTTCTCCTCTCCTGTGTTTATGGAATTGTTAGTAATACAGACATTAACACGTATCTGCATACCTTTCAGTTGTTGGCTTAGAATACTTTTCCCTTTGACTCTAAGGTGGTGTGTACTTTTCAGTCAAACATTAAGATGGCATGAAAGAATAATTAATGAAAAAAGATTCTGGATTTAAAGGAAAATGAGGAAAGTTATAAGGGAGGGTTTGGAAGGAGGAAAGAGAAGGTGAACATGTCGAGGTTATTATCTCAACATATAAAAAAAGTAAAAGAATGGTGATATAGCGGAGTTAGAGCTCATGCAGTTTTAAGAATATTTTATTGCAAAGTGCTATCATCCCACCAAATGTAGAAGTCTTCCATTAGGGTAGATGACCAAGTCATGGACTTGTGAGAAAACTATGTGAATAGTGACAAAAGAAGAAAGAAGAAGCTGAGAGTGAGCATAACAACGTCCTAGAATTAAGTATTAAAACATCTACTGGTGATTTATGCATAAGTTTGAGATGTCTTGTGAAAGCATGCACTGAATGCTGTGAATTTTGGAATTCATAAACATAATTAATTCTGGTAGCATCTAAATCAAATTGCTTTGCTTATAGCAACTGTGCATAGTTATTGGTATCATGACATAAATCTCCTCATTTTAAATAAGTAATATAGATCATTTAAACCAATCTTAACTATTAATACAAAAGGGCACTTATAATCTCTGATAATTTTGGACTGTTTTGTGGTGAGCTTTTGATACAAGTCTTTTTTTTTTCTCCCCTGCCCACCCCTTCACCTATCCTTCATTCTCATATTCTGTTTGCTTGCTAGTTGGCCCCTGTGCTTTCACAAAATCTCCTATCTCTGCCTCTTATCTCAGTATATGAGTGCAGAGATTACAGATGTGTGCCTTTACATCAGAATTTTTGCATGACTTCTGGGAATCAAATTTTGTGGACTCACATTTGCATAGCAAGTGCTTTAACTGGCTGAGCTAGGTCAACAGCCCCTATATTTAACTTTTTAATACATAAGTTTTTCATTTTTGTGTCATAGTAAAAAGTTAACAACGTGTACATTTATTCATTTAGTAAACCACGTTTTCACGCCGAGTTACCCTTCTTTTTTCTGTCTCTTTGCATGCGTTATATAAAGATTTTTGGTATCTTTCTATTTGTAAGCTTTTTTATTTTATTCTATTTTGTATGTCTATATCCTTGTCAAATTGGGGACTTTTCAACATGTCATTGTATACTGTGTTGTAGACTACATACATATTTGTTATAAATCAAAACTATCAGTGGCTTATAACATCAAATATTTATTTATTTATTTATTTATTTATTTATTTATTTATTTATTTTTGGTCTTTTTGAGACAGGGTTTCTCTGTCTGTAGCCCTGGCTGCCCTGGAACTCACTCTGTAGACCAGGCTGGCCTTGAACTCAGAAATCCGCCTGCCTCTGCTTTCCAAGTGCTGGGATTAAAGGCGTGCGCCACCACCGCACATCAAATATTTATTTCTCAAGCATGTATGGCTCCGCTCCAAATTTAACTCTTCAAGGTGTTTCAATAATTCTAATCACTCACAAACACTTGTTTTTGAACAGTGTTCTACTGTAAATTAGCATTTATGGGTAAAGGGAAAAAATACACTATAGAGTCTTATGATAATTAGACACATACAGCCCTTCAAAAGCAACATATTTAGCTTTTTTCTTATTCAAGACTAAGTGTCAGGAAGCAAAATCCTTCTGCATTGGATAGTGCTCAGTGACTAACAATAATAGTAATTGTAATTTAGTAGTAATATCTGTTTTTCTTTCTCATTTTTGTGGTTGTGTTAATTTTTGAGTAATTTTAAAACTTTATACACATTTTAAAGAAAATCATTCAACAAGGTAACTAAAGTTTTAAATTGGATTTATAAAGCTTACCAATTGATTTAAGTTGATTTACTCCACTAATGTAGTATTTTAAAATAGATTAATGTTGATGTGTGTGTTTGTGTATTTATTTTCATGACTATGCATCAATTCAGTATACAAAGAATTCATAATGCAACTATGACTTGTCTTCTATTAAATACTCAGTGGGTTAGTTACTGCTTGGGATATTTCTGGTACATTGGAATTCAACATTCTTGCATGTCTTTTCATGCACTGTATTCATGTATCTCAATTTCTTTTAGAAATTTGTGTAGGAGTAAAATTGATTCAAGTCCAATTTAATCAACCCAAAGTAGTTATATCCTTTTTACAAATTTAGAAAAAAAGTTATGAGTAACTAATTTTGTGTCAGGGTTGTAGCTTTTGCTCAATCAATTACACTTAGACTGTGGGATTATGAAATGAATTGCCCATTTAGCTGGGACTATAAAAGCTTATATCTCAATGAATAGGCATGGAAAAGAAATTGAATTATTTTCCATGAAGCTGGCCACAAATTAGTTCAATAGCATTTTACTATCTTGAATTCATTATTCTAGCTAATGATGCAATGATGCAAATAGTCCTTAAACTGTACCAGGCTTAATCTAGCAGGATGCGTTTATCACTTGTCGTATATAGCTGATCGGTTATTATTCTAAACTTTCTGCAATGTATCCCTCCTTGTCCATCCAACTTTCATTTCTCACCTCCCATACAATTTCTTTAGTTCAAATTCTTACTTTAAGGTTATAGAGGCCATTAATATTATATTTGCTCTATTGTCATCCCCAGATTTGATTTTTATTATTTTACTCAAATGGCTTTTTAAATAGTATTCCCATATTAATACGTGAGCATAAGTAAGACCCTTTAATTAATAAGTAATATTTCACTGGAGTGTGTATTTGTAGCATGGACATAGAACTGTTTTTGTATTATAATGCTTTCTTTCTCCTCATTTAACTTTGCCCCATGTTTTCTGGAAAACTACAATGGATTTCCTTTTTTTTTTTGTCTGTCTTTTTTCATTTTACCTCATGTGGTTGTTCTATATAATGTGAATGACTCGTTAAAATATATGTCATATAAAATTTTATGCGGTTGTTCATTAGATCCATATTAATATCATTAATGATTACCTTATAACATATTATTCTTGATTAATATCTTCACGGTGCCTGAGAAGGAAAGGCCTGTGTTGAATTAATAAAAGAACACTTGGCACTATTGCTTCACTCATTTTTTTTTTTTAATCTAGCAGCTAGTCAATTGATTATCAAATTCTCTCAACTTTTCCTTCTTTATACACCTCTTTTGTATTCACCCCTTTTCAAAATACACAGCTATGCATCTCTTTAATCTGTTATTATGGGCACTTAACATTTCCCAATTATCTTTTAGCTTAAACAGTATATATGTACAGTTTCACTTTTCATGTCTGCTACCAATTCTAGTTTATCATACACAATGCTCCTATATGAATGATCTAAATTCATTACATGGCACAAGTAACTTTTCTTTTATTTTATTTATTGTTTTTTTCTATCAATTTCTCTACCCACAATAAAATGTTATCCTTATGTTTCTGTCTGTGTATCAAACAGCTCCTTTTCCATGTGTGTACTCTCACTTAACAGCTGTTTTTTGTGACTGTTTTCCTATCAAAATCATATTCCATTAATGAGATCATATTTTTCTTGTCTATAAATCTATACAAACTTGTGTTAAATGTATTCAAAGACTAAGATAAGGTAGTCTTTATACAGCCTTCATGTGCTAAACATCTTAATATTTAGCTAATAAGTCACTGAATTTATGAATTCAGAAAAACAAAATAGAATATTAATTCTCATTATAAATTCTTAAAAAGCTTACTTTGGCCCCTTGAAATATCTAGGACAAAAATCAAAGTTATTCTCATTCTTGAGGCTTTTTGAAACTTTAGGAAAGGTTGAGACATTTATTTACTTATTAAACTGTTATGTTGCATAAGTTTCATTAATGAGTAGAATTGTAAATAGACACACTAAAATTGTGTGAGCAATATATATATAATCACAAATGCAAACACATTATATTTCACATAAAGCAACTAGAAAAACAAAGCTTCCTCAGACATATTTTAAATGAGTTTAATTATGTGACCCTAAAGCCAGGTGTTCTGGCAGCATTGCTGGTATTTTGCATTAGGAAAATGTATTATAAACAAACTGTTAAATATAGCTTCTTCCAAAGGATAAAAGATACTTAAGAGCCATTTATTTGCACGCTGCTTAGCAACAAAATCATAACATTAATGAAATTTAGAAACCAAGGATGCAAAAGATTATAACTATAATTCTTTCATGTCCTGTTTTGAGATATAGACACAATTTCTCTATTATTTGCAATAAAATGTAAAAATACAGTTCAGATAATCCATTAATATTTAGTTTTGTTCAAGAGAATATTTTAAATGGTGTAGAGACTTTTTTGTATTTTCTATTTACTAGTTTCTCAAATACACTATGGTAATTGATTGGGTGAAATCTAGGAAGAAAGAATTATAATTGTAAGGTGCTTTGACATATTTAGGAATATTTTAGAAATCTTTGTGTTACTTTCATTATGCTGATCTGACCACTAAAAATTGAACAAAAGTTTCCTAAAATTGAACAAGAGTAATATATGTGAAGTATAAAATAATTTTGGTTTAACTAGAAGTTAGACATAATACTGAAAAGCTTTATTTTCCATTTGCTACAATTAGCAAAATTAAATTTATGCAACATAATTTGTTCCAAAGAACTGAGTGTAGATAATAAAATAAAATAATAGCCAACTTGTGTATTCTTTTTATTATATACATAAAATGGTTCAATTCAGGAAAAATATCTATAGGTTACATATGCATGTCATGATTAGTTAAATAAACAAAACCAAAAAAAAAAAAAAAAAAAAAAACCCAAACCCATTGTTTATGGAATCATGGTGCTGTTTGGTGAAACTGTTGAGGCCAAATTACTACACTACACATATAATAGTGACTACTCGATCCACCTCTCTTGAGAAAGTGAGAATTTAAAGCAGACATGTCTGTTATTTTCAGTCTAGGAATCCATGTACACATCATTTTGTAGTTATGACAAATGGGAAAAAGTTTGCCATTGTTTAAATGTAACTAGCTTTCCATAATAGATGGCTTCTGGTGGGATGCTGCTAGGGAACAACTCAATTTTCTTTAAGGGGCTGGCTACTAGAAGTTTGATGATGCTCCAGTGAGTATATGGTTAACACAAATCATATTTGTAGGTTTCGTTTATTTGTTTTTTTCTTTTGAGGGGAAAAGGGCCCACAATAAATAGATGATGGACCTGAGATGACTGATAAATGTGATCAGGGTAATTTATGTTAAATCCTTAATAGTCAATACAAATATTTTGTTGGTATAAAAAATGTTTAGTTTTTGTCTTCTTTTTTTTTTTTAATAAGCATCTTTTTTTCTTGGGTTCTAAGAGCTGGTTATGCCATACTGGAGATGAAAGGTTCAACTGGAAAAGGGTTACGGGTACATTTGTTAGTCACAGAAACAGGGCTTGGCATTTTACAAAGACTGATAGACGGACAGACTATGTGTGTATTCAGGTAGAAAGTCTGAGTCATAAAGTATTAGTAGATCTGTAGGATGAACCCAAGCAGGTAAATAATCCAAAAATGAATACACTATGTAATCTAGGTCCATTTAAATTCTAGTCATTGAGGCTCAGGTGATCTTCCCTGATTGATAAAACTTTGTGCATGTTATCATATTTGGATTTGGGAAGAGTAATATATCCAATGAACTCTATTTGATAAGTTGCTTCATCTGGTAGTATTACTTGTATCATTCAATGGTATTTGTCTATAAACAGGAGTATAATAGTTTATAATATGTCTGTAAGTCTTTCACGCAAATTTTTTTCTTTGAAGTTATATTTTAGGAACTCAATATTTGTAACTGGTGTCAGAAGTAAAGAAATCTGAGTACCATTCCCTTTCACTCTGCAGCTGGCCTAATTCTCTTTGAACATAGAGCATTGTATGAATCAAAAGATGGAGCACTATGAAAAGTTAAAATGCAAATAAGAGAGATGGGAAAGTCCTGTTTAACCTTTTATGGTCATTGTTACTCAAGAGTTGTCCTAGAAGCTTACATAATATTGTACGATGCTATTTTTGTGAACCTCTGATATGAAAATAAAAAAGAACAAAGTTCTTAGTCATCACTATTATTGTTTATGTAAGTTATGTTCAGTAGAATATTAATCAATATGGTATAACATTGCTATATTTTTCTTCTCTATATCCTGTTTTGATCTCAACTCAGGTTACACGTGAAAGGGTTAAAATGCCACCCAGTATGGTGAAATATGATGCTTCCATATCAAAGATGGTATCAAATATTAACTGTTACTTTCTGTAGTGTGTTGAAAGATGTACTATTTTATTTAACCTCTAAAACCCACAATTAACATGTCAGTGTAAAACAATCTTCACGGGCAGGAGGCTTCTCTTTTACTTGTGGATATTTATTTTTCAAACAGCATCATATATATCTCACTAATACACTTTGATGCTCACTGTACCTTGATAATACAGAACAGATATTCTGCTGGATAATAAAGGTCTCTTTAGACTATGTGATGATATAGAGCAGGAAAACTGCTTTAAGTACAAAGCCTAACCATGTAGTATGTCATTATTCCTATCACAGAAAGGTAACCTGCTTCACATTATTTATGTTAAAATTCAGTAAAGAATTCTAGCTCATAGATGACCAGTTACTGAAAAGACATATTGCTTTACTCCACATGAGTTTAGAACATACAATGGCATCACTTCTTGATTATAATTTTTAAAACTTCAGAATCATTCTCTGTGTCCCATTTAGTTTTTGTATTAAGCAAAATGAGGTTTTTTAAATTAACCTAGATTGTATCAATTTTTAATGATGTAATTGATCTCTTCAACAATCCAAAGAATTGGTACAGATATAAATTAACTATGCTTGCAAGAAGGGGAGAACAGTTATAAACGTAATCACTAATGCTGTCCATACTCATATCCTTTACTGATTGTAACCAATGAAAAGCTGATAAATTCATAAAGTCTGCTTTTGGACTATACTCTGGACCTTCTATAAGAGATGTTTAAATCAAGACATCAGTTATTCATCTGTCTGTATGCCTGTCTGTCTGTCTATCTATCTTTCTATGGAGATAAGCACAAGTTCACAGACAGTTAATAGATATGTCACTGTAGATAGTATTCTTGTTTCATTTCTGTCTCTGTGATAAATATCCTGAAATAAAGTGACTTCAGGGTGAAACGGCTTAGTTTAGATCAAAATTCCAGATTATAGTCTATCATTATGGGTAATTTACAGTGGCAGGTGCTTGGACAGTTGGTCCTATGATGTTTATAGTCAATAACTGTAAAATTAATAAATAAATGTTCACTTTCTTGGTCTTATTATTCTATAGTTCATACTGCCTAGTTTAAGGGATGATGCCATTGACAGTGGACTGGGTCTTCCCACAGCAACTAATTTAATTAAGAAATTCCACACAAATATGTCAACAGTCAAATCTGATATAGAATAGCTATCATTGAAACTTGTTTCTCTGGTTATTCTATGTATTGTCAATTAGACAATTAAATCCATCACATATAGCTCCCATCATAAATAGCTGGGAATCCATCTGAACACAAATATTATAACATACATCTAAGGCTATATCACATGTTAGTCCTAGAAATTAAATGACTATAGTCAAGTTTGATAACAATAATATTTTATTGCCTTTAACTGGATGTCATGGCTAATATCAGTATACAAAGTACTTAAATTTTATTTACAGTTTTATTCAAAGATTTCTTCAGTAAATAATATGTGAATGTTATTAGCTTTAATTACTCAAGAACACCTGTTCACTACTATAAATAGATTGACAATTAAGAGATTAACATGTTTCTGTATTAGAATCTCAATCACATCAGAAGGACAGCTATTCATTTAATATATGTCAAAGCCACATCAATTAGTCACAGCTCTATAGAAAAGTAAATAAAAGACAAAACCAACTTTCAGATTACCAAACACAATTATTTGGTTCACTATGTTTTAGAGAGTAAAATGTCATTGTTTTCCACTTCTATGTGAGGAGGAAAATTAATTCCACTTCACATTCTTATGCTGTTAAGATTCTATCAATCTTCTGAAAGATTATAATGCTTCAAATCCCTAGAAAATGAATTTCTGAATGGTAAAGTACATCCACTATTTCTGGAGAAAATAGTTATTTGTAGTAGTTCACGTCAACATTTTTATTTCTCTTACTCTGTGAAGTTTTCCTGTTATAGATGTCTCATTATTCCATTGATGATACTATCAGTTATTTAAATTAGTATGTTGTTATATTATTAAGTCTACTTCTAGATGCCTATGCCAATTATTAAACCCTCTATTTCAAGAAACAAATGTGCAGGTTAGATATTTGATTCATCTGAGACTTATACTAAGGAAGTACAAAACTGTTAAAAGTTGAAAATGTAGAGAGTAGTACTTCTTATACTTGAGAACATAGAACATTCATGATTATTTTACAGAGGCAGTGATTTTAATAGTAAACTTATGATCTCCAAACATTATTATTTTTTATCCATTCAAATGAGAAAAAAACAGTAAGTGACTTGATTGTTGATATGGCATGCTATATTTAAAACATAAAAAGATTCCCAAATGATATTTGGGGAAAATATTAGAGTCATAAAATTTACTTGAGTATACAAGATATTTTATGTTTAACATGAACAATAATCAACATCTTAACAGAAGGTACAAAATAAAGTTTGCACAATATGATATAAGTAGATGTATGGAGGCTAATCACTGGTATTTTATCTATTAAAAAATAAATAGCTGGTTGTTTTACATATTACTAAGGCAGAAACATATCGGTCCATTTGGAAAAAAGACTGAAGAAGACATTAGAAGATGAATTGGTAGAATTAATATTATCAAAATGAGCATCCTATATGTAATGTGCAGATTTGCTGGAATCCCAATCAAAATCCCTCTGACATTCTTCACAGAAATAGAAAAAAAAAATCCTACAGTTCATATGGAGGTACAAAATATCCTGGCTAGCCAAAGAAATTCTGAGTGGGACCCATGGCTTCAGATACATATACAGCAGAGAATGGCTTTATCTGAGATTAATAGGAGGGTTCAGTCAGTAAAGATGCAGCTAACCCTTGAGAAACTGAAGATTCCAGGGAGTTTAGAGGTCTGGTGGAGTGTGGGTGGTTAGGGGGTGGGGACATCATCATGGAATCAGGGGGACGGGGAGGAAGTATGAAATATGGAACATTTCAAGGGTGAGCTGTGAGGGTGATAAAATCTGGAGTATAAAAAAGAAGATTTAAGCCCTTCCGCCGCTCGCCCCTCCTGCAGTCTGAGGCCTGCGGGTAAGTGCACCCAGGAGCCCCCCAGACACATTCTGGGGGATCCATAGAACCCATAGCCAGCGCTAGCACGCCCCGTCCGCCCCTCGCCCCTCCTGCAGTCTGAGGCCTGCAGGTAAGTGCACCCAGGAGCCCCCCAGACACATTCTGGGGGATCCATAGAACCCATAGCCAGCGCTAGCACGCCCCGTCCACCGCTCGCCCCTCCTGCAGTCTGAGGCCTGCGGATAAGTGCACCCAGGAGTCCCCCAGACACATTCTGGGGGATCCATAGAACCCATAGCCAGCACTAGCATGCTCCTTCTGCTGCTCGCCCCCCCTCTGGTCTGAGGCCTGCAGGGTCTGAGTCCCAGACCAGACCTCTACCAGGTCTGCAGTTGTGTGGACCCCGGATTCCACCTGAGACATACTGGAAGGTCCGCTCAACCCAGAGCCACAGAGGAACAACTGAACTCAGAGTGTCAGACAACATACCCTGAGATATCCAAGAGGAGACACTGCACCCAGAACAGCAGACATCTAGCTGGACTGCTACCTTGGAGGCACCATATCCTGAGGCATCCTAGAGATACCACTGTAATCAGGGCAGCTGGAAAAAAACCACAAAGACATCTGGACTCCTAGAAGACCAAACAAAAGCGAGACAACTGGAAAGACAGGCTTCAATCAGAGACAGAAGTACAGGTAGCACTAGAATTAACCAGATGGCAAAAGGCAGGCGCAAGAACGTAAGCAACAGAAACCAAAGTTACATGGCATCATCAGAACCCAGTTCCCCCATCATAGCAAGCCCTGAACACCCCATCACACCAGAAAAGCAGGATTCAGAATTAAAATCACTTCTCATGATGATGATAGAGGACTTTAAGAAAGACATAAATAACACTCTCAAAGAACAGATAGAAACCCTTAGAGAGGAAACACAAAAATCCCTTAAGGAATTACAAGAAAATGCAACCAAACAGGAGAAGGAATTAAACAAAACCATGCAGGATCTAAAAACGGAAGTAGAAACAATAAAGAAATCACAAAGGGAGAACACCCTGGAGATAGAAAACTTAAAAAAACGATCAGGAGTCATAGATACAAGTATTACCAACAGAATACAAGAGATGGAAGAGAGAATCTCATGTGCAGAAGATACCATGGAAAACATAGACACAACTGTCAAAGAAAATGCAAAATACAAAAAGCTACTAACCCAAAATATACAAGAAATCCAAGACACAATGAGAAGGCCAAACCTAAGGATAATAGGAATAGATGAGGGGGAAGACTCCCAACTTAAAGGACCAGTAAATATTCTCAACAAAATTATAGAGGAAAACTTCCCTAACCTAAAGAAAGAGATGTCCATAAATATACAAGAAGCCTACAGAACTCCAAATAGTTTAGACCAGAAAAGAAATACTTCCCGCCACATAATAGTCAAAACATCAAATGTACAAAACAAAGAAAAAATACTAAAAGCAGTAAGGGAAAAAGGCAAAGTAACATATAAAGGCAGACCTATAAGAATTACACCAGACTTCTCACCAGAGACCATAAAAGCCAGAAGATCCTGGACTGATATCATACAGACCCTAAAAGAACATAAATGTCAGCCCAGACTACTATACCCAGCAAAACTGTCAATCATTATTGATGGAGAAACCAAAATATTCCATGACAAATCCAAATTTACACAGTATCTCAACACAAACCCAGCACTTCAAAGGATAATTGGTGGAAAACTCCATCACAAGGAGGGAAACTACAACCTGGAAAAAGCAGGAAAGTAATCTTCCAAAAACCGTAAAAGAAGGTAGCTACACAAACATATCTCCACTGCCAATAACAAAAATAACAGGAAACAACACTCATTTTTCCTTAATATCTCTTAATATCAATGGACTCAATTCTCCAGTAAAAAGACATAGACTATCAGACTGGATACGTAAACAGGACCCAACATTTTGCTGCATTCAGGAAACGCACCTCTGTGGAAAGGACAGACACTACCTCAGAGTAAAAGGTTGGAAAACAATCTACCAAGCAAATGGTCCCAAGAAACAAGCTGGAGTAGCGATTCTAATATCAAATAAAATCAGTTTTCAACCAGAAGTAATCAAAAAAGATAAAGAAGGACACTTCATATTCATGAAAGGAAAAATGTCCCAAGAGGAACTTGCAATTCTCAACATCTATGCCCCAAATGTAAGGGCACCCACATACATAAAAGACACTTTACTAAAACTTAAAGCATACATTGCACCCTACACAATAATAGTGGGAGATTTCAACACCCCACTCTCAGCTATGGACAGATCATGGAAACAGAAACTAAATCGAGACACAATGAAACTAACAGAAGTTATGAACCAATTGGACTTAACTGACATCTATAGAACATTTCACCCTAAAACAAAATAATACACCTTCTTCTCAGCACCTCATGGTACCTTCTCGAAAATAGACCATATAATTGGTCACAAAACAGGCCTCAACAGATACAAAAAGATTGAAATAATCCCCAGCACCTTATCAGACCACCATGGATTAAGACTTGTCTTTGACATGGACAAAAACAATGGAAAGCACACATACACTTGGCAACTGAACAATGCTCTACTCAATGATAACTTGGTCAAGGAAGAAATTAAGAAAGAAATTAAAGACTTTTTAGATTTAAATGAAAATGAGGACACATCATATCAAAACATGTGGGACTCATTGAAAGCAGTACTAAGAGGAAAAATCATAGCTCTAAGTGCTCACAAAAAGAAAGTGGAAAGAGCATACATCAACAACTTGACAGCAAACCTGAAAGCATTAGAACAAAAAGAAGCTAGTATACCCAAGAGGAGTAGACGGCAGGAAATAGTCAAACCCAGGGCTGAAATCAACCAAGTCGAAACAAAAAGAACTATACAAAATATCAACAAAACCAGGAGCTGGTTCTTTGAGAAAATCAACAAGATAGACAAACCCTTAGCCAGACTAACCAAAGGGCGCAGAGACAGCATTCAAATTAATAAAATCAGAACTGAAAAGGGAGACATAACAACAGAAACAGAGGAAATTAAAAAAATTATCAGATCCTACTACAAAGGCCTATACTCAACAAAATTGGAAAATCTGGAGGAAATGGACAATTTTCTAGATAGATACCAGGTACCAAAGTTAAACGAGGAGCAGATAAACCACCTAAACAGTCCCATAACGCCTAAAGAAATAGACACAGTCATTAAAAATCTTCCCACCAAAAAATGTCCGGGGCCAGATGGTTTCAGTGCAGAATTCTTTCAGACCTTCAAGGAAGACCTAATACCAATCCTCTTCAAGTTATTCCATCGAATAGAAACAGAAGGAACACTACCCAATTCATTCTATGAAGCTACCATTACACTCATACCTAAACCACAGAAAGACCCAACAAAGAAAGAGAACTACAGACCAATCTCTCTTATGAATATTGATGCAAAAATAGTCAATAAAATTCTCGCAAACCGAATCCAACAACACATCAAAACAATTATCCATCAAGATCAAGTAGGCTTTATCCCAGGAATGCAGGGATGGTTCAATATTTGGAAATCCATCAATGTAATCCACTACATAAATAAACTCAGAGAGAAAAACCACATGGTCATATCACTAGATGCTGAGAAAGCATTTGACAAAATTCAACATCCCTTCATGTTAAAAGTCTTGGAAAGATCAGGAATACAAGGCCCATATCTAAACATAGTAAAAGCAATATACAGCAAGCCAGTAGCCAACATCAAACTAAATGGGGAGAAACTTGAAGCAATCCCACTAAGATCAGGGACTAGGCAAGGCTGCCCACTCTCACCTTACCTATTCAATATAGTACTGGAAGTCTTAGCTAGAGCAATTAGACAACAAAAGGAAGTCAAAGGGATACAGATAGGAAAGGAAGAAGTCAAAATTTCACTATTTGCAGATGACATGATAGTATACTTAAGTGAACCTAAAACTTCCACCAGAGAATTCCTAAACCTGATAAACAACTTTAGCAATGTGGCTGGATATAAAATCAACTCAAACAAATCAGTAGCCTTCCTCTACTCAAAGGATAAACAGGCAGAGAAAGAAATCAGGGAAATGACACCCTTCACAATAGCCACGAATAAAATAAATTATCTTGGAGTGAATCTAACAAAGCAAGTGAAAGATCTGTATGACAAGAACTTCAAGTCTCTCAAGAAAGAAATTGAAGAACATCTCAGAAGATGGAAAGATCTCCCATGCTCCTGGATTGGCAAGATTAATTTAGTAAAAATGGCTATCCTGCCAAAAGCAATCTACAGATTCAATGCAATACCCATCAAAATTCCAAATCAATTCTTCATAGAGATAGAAAGAGCAATTTACAAATTCATTTGGAATAACAAAAAACCTAGGATAGCGAGAACTATTCTCAACAATAAAAGAACCTCTGGGGGAATCACCATTCCGGACCTCAAACTGTACTACAGAGCAGTAGTGATAAAAACTGCTTGGTATTGGTACAGAGACAGAAAGGACGATCAATAGAACAGAATTGAAGACCCAGAAATGAACCCGCATACCTATGGTCACTTGATATTTGACAAGGGAGCTAAATTCATCCAGTGGAAAAAGGACAGCATTTTCAACAAGTGGTGCTGGCTCAACTGGAGGTCAACATGTAGAAGAATGCAAATTAATCCATTCTTATCTCCTTGCACAAAGCTCAACTCCAAGTGGATAAAGGACCTTCACATAAAGCCAGGTACACTGAAACTATTAGAAGAGAAGTTGGGGAAGACCCTCGAATACCTAGGCACAGGGGAAAAGTTCCTGAACAGAACACCAATGGCTTATGCTCTAAGATCAAGAATCGACAAATGGGACCTCATCAAATTGCAAAGCTTCTGTAAGGCAAAGGACACTGTCAACAAGACAAAACGGCAACCAACAGATTGGGAAAAGATCATTACCAATCCTACATCTGATAGGGGGCTAATATCTAATATTTACAAAGAACTCAAGAAATTAGACGCCAAACAACAAAATAACCCCATTAAAAAATGGGGTACAGAGCTAAACAAAGAATTCTCAACTGAGGAAACTCGAATGGCCGAGAAGCACCTTAAGAAATGCTCAACATCCTTAGTCATCAGGGAAATGCAAATCAAAACAACACTGAGATACCACCTCACACCAGTCAGAATGGCTAAGATCAAAAACTCAGGTGATAGTAGATGCTGGCGAGGATGTGAAGAAAGAGGAACACTCCTGCATTGTTGGTGGGGCTGCAAGCTGGTACAACCACTTTGGAAGTCAGTCTGGCGGTTCCTCAGAAAATTGGACATAGCACTACCTGAGGACCCAGCTATACCACTTCTGGGTATATACCCAGAAAATGCCTCAACAAATAACAAAGACATATGCTCCACTATGTTCATAGCAGCCCTATTTATAATAGCCAGAAGCTGGAAAGAACCCAGATGCCCTTCAACAGAGGAATGGATACAAAAAATGTGGTACATTTACACAATGGAATATTACTCAGCTATTAAAAATAATGAATTCGAGAAATTCTTAGGTAAATGGATGGATCTAGAAAATATCATCCTGAGTGAGGTAACCCAATCACAAAAGAACACACATGGTATTTACTCACTGATAAGCGGAGATTAGCCCAAAAGTTTGAAACAACAAAGATTCAACTACCAGAAGACACGAAGCTCATGAAGAAGAAAGAACAAGTGAGGATGCCTAGGTCTTTCTTAGAAGGAGTAACTAAATAACCAAGGGAGCAAATATGGAGACAAAGTGTGGGTCAGAATCATAAGGGGGGGTTGTAGGGAGACCATTGTGTCTGGGTATTCATTCCATAGGCAGTCACCAAAAATAGACGCTGATAGGGATGTCAGGATGGGAAAGCTGACAGCAGCCTGATAAGGCTGTCTCCTTAGAGGTCTCTCAGAGTCGGACATACCCAGAGACAGATACCCACAGCTATCCATTAATCTGATCAAAGTTCCCAATGGAGGAGTTAGAGAGTAAATTGAGGGAACCTTGAACCATACGGGCTGGTGGCCCTGTGAGGAGAGCAAGAATACCAACCAGCCAGAGCTCCCCAGGGTCTAAACCACCAGCCCAGGTGCACATAGGGAGAGACACATGACTCCAGCTGTATATGTAGGGGAGGATGGCCCTGTTGGGCATAGGTGGGAGACAAGATCATTGGTACCCTGAAGGCTGAGCACTGAGGGGGGGGGAATCTGAGGGTGGGGAGGGAGGCTGGGGGTAGGTGGGTAACACCTTCATAGAGGCAGGAGAAGGGGGGATGGGATAAGGGGTTCCTGGGTGGTGGGGGAAATATGGTAAGGGGATAAAATTTGAAATGTAAATATTATATCCAATAAAAGAGGGGAAAAATAGAAAAGCGGTTAGAACCAACATTCTTAATAAAATGTCAGCCCTCTTTAAAAAAAAAAAAACTATCTTGATACTAAAATTTGTTTTGAGAATTGTATATTGCAGAATGATCAGCCTTGGTGTATCTACTCAACAAGCAAGCTGGGCAGACCTGCTCAAACTTCTGAGGTCCGTGAATTCCATCTGGAGGCAGCGAAGACACAGCATCAGAGGATTGTCAACTTGCTCTCCCCCCCCACTCCTCTTCTAATATCTCAACCCCCATAATCAGCTTGAAGAAGCTAATGATGAGTCAGCGCCCCTATTCCCTGGGCATGGGGATTAAGGTGGTAAATGTTGGGCTGTCTCCCTAGGGAAAAGTAGTGGTTTTGTCGGAACAGAGAGGATTAGCTAGGGTTTATTGCATAGCCATAACCTATTAGTAGAAATCTGTATAATTAATATCAAGATGAAGATATAAATTCTTAAATGGCACCAATTTACTTTGTTTACAAATTTTAAGGTTTTCATTGGCATGAGCTTCTTAGTGATATAAGAGTGAGATGAATATTGTTACTCTCATAGGCATTGTACCAGTATAACACACTTAGGAATACAAAGCTTAGACCCAGTCCTTCTTTAACTTTTTTAACTGATTTGAGATGGTCAGCCTGTGAGTTAAGGGACTATAGCAAATTCATGACTTGGAGTTTATTATAAGGGTGTTCTCTATGTTTTATTTAGAAATAGCTGAGTGGAGTTAACAGGCAACAGTCCAGATTATCTTACATGGATCGCTGGTTTTCAAAACATCAGAAATCCTTAGAATTGACATGACAAACATTTCAGTATTAATGTTCATTTTCATTAGAGACCTGTCTGCTCTGGACAGCTTCCTATGTTAAATTCTAAGAAGAAATTGAGCATCCTTGGAGTTACTCCAGTTGTGGTGAGACAGCCACTAGGCAAGAATTGCCACTTTCCTTCTACAGACAAATTACTGTCCAGAAAAGGACACACTTGCAGAATAGTCGACTGATTATATCTGCCTAGACAGAGTAATCAGCCCTTAATAATTCTGCAGCACTAAGGTCTGTCAGATGATCCTGGGCCAGAAGGCAGAACAGATGCTCCAACGTTTTGAAGTAGAGCGAGTGTCCAGGTGTTCAGAGGTCTCTATAAATTGGCTAAGTTTTAGAAGCTATGCTTTGTGCTTCCCACAATTATAGTCAACTCAGTCATTCTGGATTTCTGATGGGGTTGAAAACTTATAGCTATTTACTTTGAGAGAAAAGATCTGAGTGTATGGTCATCAGCTGACATTCATCCTAAAGCCAAGGAAAAAGCCAGGTTCAGAACTAAGTGTTTTAGTTAGGATAGATGACAGAGGTGCTGGTTAGTCAACAAAAGGATGGACTGGGTATTAGGACTATCTTGTACCTCACTGGTACAAATAGGCATAATTATGCTCTAATTGTATTTTGAGAGAAAAGTTTCCTTTTAACAGGAAGGGTGATGTGTAAGAGGAGCTAAGGTGGGAGGAGTACTGAGAGGAAGAAAAGGAGTAAGAAGAGGAGAAGAAGAAGGAGAGGAGAAGCTAGGTGATGAAAGAGAGATAGAGGGGGGAGACAGGGAAGCAGATGTTCATGTATCTCCACCAGTCAAAGATAGTTGATATATCTAGGTTGGGTAGTGGGTTACACCTCTGATTGAACAATACCAAACTTATAAAGCCTATGATTAACATTTCTTAAAAAAATGTATAAATGCAAAATGAAAAGGGGGCATGGGATAGGGGTTTTCTAAGGGGGGGGAATGGGGAAACGGGATGGTATCTGAAGTGTAAATGAAAGATCTAATAAAAACAAAACAAAAAAAAAAACAAAACAAAAAAAACTGTAAAAAAAAAAAAAGAAGATTTAATAAAATTAAAAATTAACCACTCAGAAAAAAAAAAAAAAGAAAGAAAAGAAAACTGAATCCCAATTGTGCTCCAAAAAGCAATAGCCTTTTTATATTAAGAGCAACAAGTAAAGCCACAGTCCACGTGGTTTATTAGAGAATAGAGAATGAGACATGGAAAGAAAGCTCTCTTGGGTCAGTATGAACTGCAGACTGGACAAGAAATTATATACCACTTATAACACTTCCTAAATTCAATAGAGCAGATTGGTGAAATTTTTGTAGCTAGGACATTTTTAAAAGTAAGAGCAGCTTATTATTAGTCTCGCCTAAGTGTCAGACCACTTAACAGAGAGATGTCGAAAAAACTGAGTCAAAGAAAACCCTGCTAATAGTGTTGTCATCTTGGGTGACTATTCACATGCTCAAAAAATGAGTCCTCTGAGGGTAGGATAAAAAAGAAATGAAATTTATTCTGGTTTCTGTTCTGGAGGGGCTGCCATTATGTAGAACATAGCACTGGCATCATGTCAGCGTCTGCTGAGGCTTTTCATGTTGCTTCATGACATGGTAGGACAAGGAGGGAGGTGGTAGGTGAAAAGAGAAACAAAGAAGCCCAAACTGCATTTACAATAATTAACTGCCAAGAATTAACTCACGGTGGTATGGATGAACTCACTCATATCAAAAATGCATAATAAGTGTTCTAATAAATGAGTATGAAGGGCTAATGGCTTAACTACCTCTCCCACCCCATTTGGCTCTGTTTCCCAATACTACTATGCTGGGAAAAACATTTCAATTCAAATACACTAGGGAGTCAAAGTCTAAGGAATCTTATGTTGTTCTAGAATTGACCCTGTTTTTCAAAATAACAGCCCTATTTTTAATCAAATATGGCTAATATTCAAGGTAAGATTCATCCTCAAATATATATATATATATATATATTTGAGATATATATATATATATATATATATATATATATATATATATATATATATATATATATATATCATCATCTCTGTGCCTGTGGGCTAGTAGGCTGTGAGAGGCAGCTGGGTACCTGGTTGAGCAGGCTTTGAACCCTCAGGGAAGGTAGGAGTTTGGCCATGCTCCTGGGCCCCTGGCTCCTTTCACATGGCTACAGCCCCCCACAGAGAGGTCTGTGACAATCAGTAATGTAGGAACAGCACCTCAGAACCTCCCACATATAGATAGATAAGGTCTTCCCAAGCTCTCAGACCAGGCCAGTAGGAGGTACCTGCTGTCAGACCCTGACCCACCCCAAAACTGTATATAAGAATCCTATCCACAAGGAAGAAAGGTGTGCAAGAATTACTCCGTCCTCTGAGAGCTTCTGTCATAAGAGCTCTAACACTG
Organism: Arvicanthis niloticus; assembly: GCF_011762505.2. Classification (NCBI taxonomy): domain Eukaryota; kingdom Metazoa; phylum Chordata; class Mammalia; order Rodentia; family Muridae; genus Arvicanthis; species Arvicanthis niloticus. The sequence goes on from NC_047667.1 coordinate 32,652,900, forward strand.
CCACTTGGGAGGAAATCTACTCTCCCTGCACTCTTTGCTAACTAGTCGGCCCTACTCAGCACAGAGGGATGAGTGCAGCCTCTGGGAGCAACTGAGGCTGTGGCAGGCAGTGGAGACTGGGGTAGAGGCAGCAGAGGAAATTTCCTCTCCCTGCTCCTACTCTCTCCCCTTTGTCTGAACCTTTGCACCTGGCTGGCCGGAGATCTCCATAGGAAACCCTCCAGTAAACAGGCCACATGTACCTACAAAATCAAAACAACTATAACACACTAATAATGTTTTAAAAATTCAATGATATAGTTGGCTTAAAACATGAAGCAGAATTTGGAGGAATATAATTTTCTGTTTCTTTTTGTGTACTGTCTAGCAGATACTCAAAGCTAAACGTAGAATCTGACAAATAATCAAACTATCTTCCTTCCAAAACATCTATTGTTCTATTCCTCTACTCACCTATTCTTTTTGTGCCTACCAATGTCTCTATATCTATCAATCAATCTAAGTATTTAGTATATAGTATGTTTAAAATTATAAAACAGTTCTTAAGGGCTGGCTAGATTTTCCCATGGGTAAAAGTCACTTGTCCAAATTCCTGACCCTCTGTATATCATCCCCCGTCTCCTCCCATACCCGATCTTGTCCTGCTTTTGTCCCATCCCTCTCTTCCCCCAAGTCCCTCCCACTCTCTACCTACCATGGGGGAAAAAGTCACTTGTCACCATGCCTGATGATCTGAGTTCAATTTCCAGAATATATGTGGTCCTAGTAGCAAGCAGTGTTTCTCTGTTTCTGCTTCAACGTCGTCCTTCTTGAACTATTACCTTCACTTTTCTCAGTGGGGGGAGGCATGATCTGGAAGTGTAAACCACAAAAACCCTTTCTTTACTTAACTTGCTTCAGTTAAGAGTGTTTTGTTGCAGCAATATAAAGAAAACTGGACCATACATGGTGGAAGGATAGAACTGGTGCCAAAATTTCTTTTGATCTCCACATATATGGAGTCATATTCATGCCCCTCCCCCATATACAGTAAAATGCAAAAAAAAAGATAGAAAATTTTAAAAATATAGTATGCTGGTTGTAAGCTTTACATTAATAATGGTTATTTCTATGTAGGGACATAGTATTTTTAATGAAATCTAAAAACTTTCTGCATTAATTTCTGTTTTTAATTTTTGTTTTTCTGCTTAAATGTACTTTCATAAGTTTTACATTGCATTCCTTCTAAAAAAAACCTGCAAATTATGCAATCAGCTTTACTTAGAAAATTTTTATGTATAAACTTGGCAATATTGTGTTGCAGCTTTGTTTGGTCAAATATCAGTCTAGACATTTCTGTGAAACTTCTTTATAGATGTGATTAACATTTAAATCAGTAGAGTGTGAGTGACCAGATTATTTCTGTAGTGTAGATGGACTTTAGATATTCAGTAAAGGCTTAAGAGGAATGAGTAAGAGTTTATAAAGAAAAAAGGAGCCTGCCTCTATGCTATACTTGGACTAAAGGCTGCAATACCAACTGTTGGGATGTTTTGCCTGTTAGATAAACATCTCTGAAGATTTGGGTTTGTCAATCTACAGTCATGTGAGTCAGTTCATTAAAATCTCCTTTGTTTAAAACTTTATATCGAAATATGAATGAAGTTATAACATATATGTATATAATCCAAATATATGTATATACTTTAAATATGTCTGTATATAGTTCAAGTATATTTTGTATAAATATACTATATTGTACACTTTTGTACATCACATTCCCATATATATATATATATATATATATATATATATATATATATATAAAGTCTGCCTATAATAAGTTACTACAAAGTATTTTTTCTCTATGGAGTCTGATATTGATTAGTTAATTTGAATATCAAATATACCCCATGGATGTAAATATTTTATTAGTACATTAAGAAACTTGAAATAAAAAATTTCAAAACAAACACTATGTATAATTTTATGAACTTATGAATGTTAAATATAAAAACTACTTCAAAGCCTGAGATATAAAAAGTACTAATAAAATTATACAATAATATATTAATGACTTTTATCCTAGAACAATATTTATTAAGATAATTTACTAAAATAAATAATGAACTTCTATCTATTAAAGTGCAAATAATAGTTAATATAATTTGTTTAAATCTTATTTTCATGCTCATAATTTTTTCTTATGCAATAGCACAATGAATTATTATGAATGAATAGAGAATATTATATTTCTAGAATTTTTACGATATAAACTTGAGACCTTTGAATTTTTTACCTTTGTCACAGTAACTTTGATCATCTGTGGACTGAAGCTAATGCATATATTAAAATGTGAAAATCCTTTTGAAGCATCCAAAACATATTCTTTGCTTTAGTGTTTTAGGTAATTGTGCTGAATCTTGAAAAATAAAAAGTAACTTAAAATTAAATGTAATTGATCAATGAGGTTTTATTATATAGCATTATTATATGTTTACAAACAGATGAACATAAAATTGAAATATGTTTTAAATAATATGATTTTATAAGAAGGGTGATGTTGCAGGTGGATTACAATGAGTTTGAGCCCAGCTGGAGCTAAAGACTGACTTACAGAAGAAAAAAGCCCAATTTTGAAAATTGATGACATTTTGAATAGGATATTCAAAATCTTTCAATGATTTCCTATATATATATATAAAACAGTGCAAGGGTTTATTAATTTTAACATGTTTTATTCACCTTAATCAACCAACTGAATTTAGAATTACTATGTATTTAGGCATTATCTTTGTGTGTGTGTGTGTGTGTGTGTGTGTGTGTGTGTGTTTGTGTGTGTGTGTGTGTGTGTGTATTATACACACACAAAGATAATCTATATATATACATATACATATATCTTTGTGTGTGTATATATATATAAAGACTATCTATCTATCTATCTATCTATCTATCTATCTAAATAGATAGTCATGTGTTTCAGACACATGTATGTGCTTTCCAATTTCTATCATGGTTTATTATGAAACACAATAAATTTATTTTACTAAATGTAGCATACATATATTTTTGCTTCATTTACATGGTTTAACTTGAGTCACTACTTGGAAAAGAAGTCATTATTATCTTCGGGAGTATGCATGTATAATTGTGTGTACACTGAAATCAATGGACGACCTTGTCCAGGGTATTTTCTACATCCATCATTATGTGGATTAATCAGGTTGTCAAGTTATACTACAAGTGAGTCAGCACACTGAATTATCTTGCTGGTAAAATAAAGGCATTTTAATTTTTGGAAGAAGTTGTATTCTTTTGAGTCAATTTGGAGGAGCAGAGCCCTTATGATTTATGAAGAAGTAGCTGTCTACTGCTATATAGGATAGATCGTGGCTTAAAAAATTCTCATGCATGCATTTTTGGGAAGGGTCAGTATTGACTTGCTATATATAATCCATGTGTGGACTAGAGGCTAAATGATCTTTGAAGATTATTTCCTTACGTGTCTGACAGCTGGTTCTCACTTTCGTGGAAGCATCTAACCTAATTGTGTAGGAGAGGTCTTTGTTTATTTACTTCTTCACATTTTACACTAAGAAGCATCACAAAAATAAAATAAAATAAAATAAAATAAAATAAAATAAAATAATCCATATCATTTAAGTGATACTACATCAAGAGCCATAAGCTTTTGCAATGCTATGTCATCATGACAATGTCATAAGTTCAGTTGCTCTAATTGAGAAGAGGGTTTTGTAGATACCACTGCCTCTAAGGTGATTATCATCATCAGTTATGAGCAGAGTGTGAGACCTAAAACTATTATAGAGGGAATGCAATTGTCTCCCATTGTCTTTAGGATCACAGCAATTAATGGTGTAGAGGAATTTTAATCCAACAACATGGCTTCTCTGGCAAGGGATCATATCCAAAAACCTAGGTCTGCAATGAACTGACTGTAATGCAGACATGCCACATACCTTTAATCCCTCTGGCCTGAATACAAACACACACACATAGTATACACCTCTAAGGTAAAATTCGTTTGTAGAATGAAGCAGCCATGTTTGAAAGTGACGTCTAATTGAGGAGCAGACAAAGTGATGAATCAGAGAAGGATTTAACAGAATGAGTCAAAGTTGGATATGCCAAACTTTCAGAAAAACAACACAGGAATGAGAATCTATTTAAGGGCAGTGCAGGGAGAGACAGTCAAGTCAGTCAGTTGGGACTCAGTGCAGTGAGTACAATGCAAGGGAGGTGTGTGAGTCTATGGGTTCATGTAGTTCAGTTCCTGTCATCAGAGGTAGTTGAAGCCAGAGAATGAGAAGGAGATAGGAGATTAGAACAAACTTCCAGAGTTAGATTGAAGCCATGAAGAACAATTCAGTGAGAAGCTGAGAGAAGCCAGAATGAATCAATCACCTTAAAGATGAGTTGAACCAGAATAGATGTTCAAAGTTCAGGAAGAACTAGAAAGGGTGAGCTTATTCAGCAGTACATTTCAAAGGCTGAACCAGTCTAGAGACAGATTAGCAGATCGATGCTGAAATCTAAACCCTTCAGTGTCCACGTTTACAGAAGATTAGGTTGTAGTAAAATTAGAACCTATGACTTGGGTAGGGCTCTCATCTCATCCCTTCTGAGGAAATGAAAGAGATATTTACATTTACAGATATTGTACTTAATTGTAAACTTTGTGTTTCTCTTCCTGCAATACACAGTTAGTGTCTCAGTAGTTCATCAGTTCAAGGACTACCTCATCATCTAACTTGAGCCTCATCATTTGCATTTCTTTTAGTGTGTCTCTTTAATTTTTATTTTCATTAGAAAGGCTGTGAACTAAAAAACACAAGTAATTACTCTACAACCTGATCATAGTTACTGGATCACCAAGGTAGATGGTCCTCTCTATAAAAGGAAAAGTAGAAATGACATAGGAAGACACTTTCCTAGAAATTCTGAGTCAAGCTTGATCTATATTTCAAGTGTAGAATTATTCCTAAACGTCAATTGAGTCAAAATTCCAAGTTCTTGATTTATGTGCTTAGTCATCTTTCCTTTAAAATATACCCTAATTTATCACTAAATATTCCTTAGAAATGGGTTATTGTCCTTATATATTATATTATCAAGAGACTTAGTCTCAGGCTAAGTAATATTTCTATCATAAAAATTTTCTTCACACATTTGAGAGTTTCATCAGCATCTTACTAAGTTCATCCCTTTAGATGAAATTTACACCCACTCTTGTTTAGCAGACTATTGTAATATAAACCTTCTCCTCCTCCTCGTCCTTGTCCTCTTCGTCTTCTTCTTTGTCCTCTTCCTCTCCTCCCCTTCCTTCTTATCTCAAGGAGTCCTCTGAAGTGCCATTGTTTTACATAGGTGGTCTATAAGAAATACCCTTTAGGATTTTAGAAACTCTTTGTGGGTACATTACTGAATCAATGATCTTACAAAAATGTTTTTAAAAATTATTTTTTCTACAGTTTTATTTTTAATTTTGAATCATTTGCTTTGTAAAAAGGCTAAAAGTTATGAAAAGATCTTATTTGTTTAACCTACTATTTTTTTAATTTTCATTTTACACATTATGTCTCAAAGCAAGAATTTAGTTGGCAATATTCCTGGAAAAATAGTTATAATATAATAATTTGTATCTCTTATCTCTTGTTTTTTAGTAAAAACATTTAAACTTAGTGAGCTAAAATTGTCTTTCTGATTAACCTTTAGTTTTATAGAGAATAATATGATGGCCACTTATAAATATTTTCCATGTTATCTCAGCTGGTATTATTGAATAAGAGGCTGTAAGAACCATTAATTGTAAGCTGCCTATTTATAGTGTGGGAGCCATTTTGTTCTTGCATTCTTGAAAGTAAGAGTTTTGTTGAAAGACACAGACATTTTAAAGGGAAGTTTAAAGTAGTCATTGCAAAGAGAGATTGAAAAAAGCTGTCGCAAAGTGGAACTAGTAGGGAAGCTTCTGAGGTTAGCATTTGAGATTCATATCATTGTAGGAAGATTCTCAAGGAGTCCTGAATTGGTTACATTTCACCTTCTTTGTTTGTTTTTTGTTTGTTTGTTCCAGATCTCAAGTATAACTATACAATTTACTTGAAATGGAACAGTCTTGAATTAGAACAGGCCAGTGCAGCCTATTTGAATAATTCTTGGGAACATGCTCTTCGGGGATTTAGCACAGGATATTCTCTGATCCATGGGGTATAACACTCAGTTTGTATCACTTTCCAAGATCCCTCAGCTGCAGTATAAGTTATCTTGTGTGTACCACAGACAAAACTCATTTCCCCTGACTATTTTCTTATGCCTTGAGGGACTAGATTGCAATACTTGTAAGTCTTCTGATGATATCCCTTGTTTCCCATAGGTAATTTATAATCCTATTTACGTAATTCGTTGAGTGTATAGATGTCTCAGGAAACTCAAATATGTTACTAAGCAAAACACAGTGAATTTTCTTCACAGACTACATTGTGGGTACATGTCAGGAGTAAAGACCCCAAGAAAGCCAAGAGAAAATACAAGAAAATTTGAAATTTGAAACAAGAAATTATAACTCCTACTGAAACTAAAGCAGTAATAAACATTTTTTTTTTTTGACTAAAAGGAACTCATGGCCAGATGAAATTAGGGCAGAATTTAACTAGAACTTCAAAGTAGAACTAATGCCACAGATCCTCAAATTAGTTTACAAAGTAGAAACCATATACACATTTCTAAATTCCTTTTATGAAACCATTAATACCCTTTATAAAGCTACACTAACAGAACACATACAGACATGTAGAGGCACACACCCATGTGCGCGTGCACGCGCGCACACACACACACACCCACACACACACACATATTCAAAGATCATTATGCAATTATAAGTGACTATTAAAAGTCAGGGATGGGCTTCCTCTCAAGGCATAGGTCCCTACCTGGACAAGTCATTGGTTGTCCATTCTGTCAATTTCTGCTTAATCTTTTTTTTTTTTTTTTTTTTGGTTTTTCGAGACAGGGTTTCTCTGTGTAGCCCTGGCTGTCCTGGCACTCACTCTGTAGACCAGGCTGGCCTCGAACTCAGAAATCTGCCTGCCTCTGCCTCCCAAGTGCTGGGATTAAAGGCGTGCACCACCACCGCCCGGCTCTGCTTAATCTTTACTCTTGTACATCTTATAGGCAGGAAATATTGTAGATAGGGCAACTTATAGGTCAAATGCTTTGTGGCTGGTTTCCAATGGTTTCCCACCATTGGAAGTCTTGCTTGGTTATAGGAGATGGGTGGTTCAGGCTCCATAGTCCCCATTGCTAGGAGTCTTCTTTAGAGTTCCTGGGAATTTCCATTATCTTAGAATTGTAGCTTGTCCCAGAGATACGACCCAGGTCCCCATTCCATGTTTCTCTCCCAGTACTTTCTTCCCCTGTACTGTCCCTATCTGATCCTTCCGTTTTTCATCTCCCTCCCCACCCCCGATCTGTTCACTCCCAATGTCTATTTTATTTCCCCATTTCAGGAAGATTATAGCATCTGTTTGAGCCCTTTTGTTACTAAATATCATTGGGTTTGTGGATCATGCCATGGTTATCATTTACCTTATGGCTAACAATCATTTATAAGTGAATACATACCATGCTTGTTTTTCTGGGTCTGGATTTTCTCACTTGGAATGATCATTTCTAGTTCTAAACATTTGACTGCAAATTTCATGACGTCATTGTTTTTAATAGTTGAATAATACTCTATTGTGTAAATTTTCTTTATTCATTCTTTGGTTCAGTGGCATTTAGGTTGTTTACAGTTTCTGGCAGTTACAACTAAAGATATAATGAACGTAGTTGAGCAAGTGTCCTTTTGATATGGAAAAGCTCCTTTTGGATATATGTACAGCAGTGCTTTTACTTGGTCTTTTGGTAGATCTAGACCCAATTTTCTGAGAAACTTCCAAATTGATTTCAAAGTGGCTGTACAAATTTTCATTCCCACCAGCAATAGAGGAGTGTTCCCCTTGTTCTACAACCTCAGTAGCATGAACAGTCACTTGCGGTTTTGATCTTAGCCATCCTGATAGGTGTAGGATGGATTATAAATGTTTTGATTTGCATATCCCTGATGGTTAAAGATACTGAATTTTTCTTTAAGTGCTTCTTTGTGATTAAAGATTCATTTGTTGAAAACTCTCTGTTCATATCTTTCGCTCAGTTTCAAATTGGGTTATTTGGTTTGTTAATGCCTAGTTTCTTGAGTTATTTATATATTTTTGATACCAGTCCTGTGCCATATATATGATTTGTGAAGATCTTTTTTCATTCTGTAGGCTGCTGTTTTATCCTTTTGAGAGGCTTCACCCAGTGTCTAACAAAAACCAGTACAGAGACTCATAGCCAAAAATCAGGTGGAACTTGGAGGGAAATGATTGTAGGAGACAGAAGGGTCAATAACACTGCAAGAAAAACAACAGAGTCAACTCAACTAACTTCAGTTCATAGGGGTCACAGAGATTGAACCACTCAACCAGAAAGCATGCATAGGACTAACCTATGCCCTCTGCACATATGTTACAGTTGTGTAGCTGGGCCTTCTTGTGGGACTCCTCACAGCAAGAAGAGGGATTGTCTTTGACTCTGTTGCTTGCCTCTGAACACCTTTCACTCAGCTTCCTTATCTATCTTCAATAGGAGAAGATGTGTCTAGGTTTCCTGCAACTTGATCTACCAAGGCTAGTTGATATGCAGGGGAGGCCTCCCTTTTTCTGAAGAGAAAGGGAGGAGAGGTAGTAGAGAGAATGAGAGGGAGAAACTGGGAGGAAAAGATGGAGGGGAAGCTGCGATCAAGATGTAAATAATAATTTAATTAATAAAAATATTTTAAAAATTTATAAACCAATATGCATCATGAACATATAGCTATTATCTCAATTCTCAGTAAAATTCTTACAAACTAAATTCAAGAACATATCAAAAAGTTTGTTCATCATGATCAAGGTGACTTCAACCAAGAAATGCAAGGATGTTTCAATATACATAATCCATCACATAAACATCTCATTATCATCTCATTAGATGAAGAAAGGAACTTTGACAAAATCCAACCTTGCTTTATGACAAAACTCCTGGAGAGCCTAGGGATACGAGTAATATATCAACATAATTAAAGCAATCTTCCTTCTTTTCATTCAGAGATAACAGTTCAAGTGATAATTATGTACATAACAGATGACAATGAAGACAGATCTGTCTCTATGTGGTGTGCATTTTCTCCAGACACAATGGAATTCTACAAAATAATCCAACAACTTTAAATGATAACAAATTATAGTTAAATGTTTGATCTACACTACTTTGTGGAAAAATATGCAGAGCATATATTTTTAAAATATGAGACATGATTAAAATTTACATTAAAAATTAGCTCAACTACTGACTTCCTAAGTACATTGATAAAAGCCATTAAGGATCACAAGTTATTGTATGCATCTAAAAATTTTAAAACAATTATTGATTTTAAATTTGATATAAGTGAAAAATGTTTATTAATAAACCATAATGAGGTTATTTTTAATCAACATGCTACATTGTAACCTATTAAACACTTATACTTTGTTTGAAAATGCTAGCTTTATATATTATGTTCTCTTACAACAAATAATCATTAACATGTGTTAGTAATTTTGTCTTTTATTTGGTACTGAGGACTCATTGAAATACATACCCGTGTGAGGCACACAATTTGCATTAAAATAACTTACCTTATTTTCTCTTTTTATAGTTAATCACACATTTTACTCATGAGTTAAAAGTACAAGACCATATGGTATAAACTATTTTGAGATAATCATGTACATATCTCACAGTCCGTCATCTACCATATTAAAATTAGACTTGGTGATTCATTTTGAGAAATGTATAAGAATATTTAACATAGAATGAGCAATTTTGTGAGACAAGCATATCCATTTCTTTCAATGAAAAATTACAGATGGTTGGGGTTGAAATCTAAACTGTACCAAAATTGAAATTGATAATTTATTTTTCTTTCCATTCATGCTAAATTGGTATATCCTTTGTTTTCCTTCACTATTTTCTGTTTTTCTTTTCTTGCTTATTTTGAAATAACTACTCTTCAACTTTCCTGAATAGTCTGTTTCATTGATTTTGGCAATTTTTAAATTTCATTTCTTTTAAATTTTATTCTAGTTTTATGGTTTGAGAATTTTATCTTACAAACTGATTTTACAATTGATCACATATAGCCCAGATTTTCTCTTTAACTCTCCCTGTATCCATCTCAATATATCTCTGGTTATGTTAGCCAAAAATATGGCACAGGCAGGACATAGATTCTCTCTAGGCCCACTCCCTAATGATAAGATATTGACAAATGATATCTAATGTATTTTATTAAATTGGGTTTACAGATTACAATATAATCACATCATTTCTCCATTTTCACCCTCCAAGTCTCCTTGCTCTCATTCAAGTTCATTACTTCTTTTTATAATTGTTGCTACAAGTATATCTGTATACATGTATATGTGTTTATGTCTATGCATATACATCCCTAAATATGACCTGTTAATTCTGTATAATCTTATTTACATGTATGTTTTAAAGACTGATAAATTAGTTTTGGGTAGCCACTTAGTGTGTTCTCCCCCTAGAAAGAACTATTTCTCTCAGTTTTAGCATTCCTTAGTTACCTGTAGTTCCTTGTATAGTGTTGAGATTTTGTGTGGGAAGCAGCTCCACTCTCACCATTACAAGGTGGTGCTTGGCATAGGCATTGCTTGAGAGAAAAGACAACTCCATATATGGAGTTGTATGCGCTGAGAGGTGTGGTTACCCGATCACTCCACTTTGCATCATTGAGAGTGGCCAATTAGCAGTGACTTCGTGGCAGCTGCTGATAGGATCAAGGCAATGCTTATAAGGGGATGCGAGAGCTGGGGAGAGACAAGAGAGGAGAAGGAAGAGAAGAAAAGAGAGAGAAGAAGCTCTCTGTACAGGGATAGCTGTATAAACCGCTTGAAGAAGAACACGGTTGCCGTTGCCTTATTCTGAGGGTCGGACGTGGGTAGGGACAATTTTGGAGTCTTTCCCCTATTCAGTTTGGAATGTTGATAGTGGTTTATCTTGGTTAGCTCATGTTTAGTTAGTACTGCTAATGAGACTCTATCTGTGTAGATTCTGACATTTCTAGAAGACACAATCTCACAACAAACTCCCTGATCCTATGACTCTTACAATCTTACCAGTACCTTCTCTTCTGCTTTAGGTGAGAGAGTTGTTTTGCAGATGTGTCTATCGGGACTGAGCTTCAAAACTCTGCATTTTGATTAGTTGTGGGATTTTTTTTTTTTTTAATGCTCTCTATGTTGCTAAGAGAAGTTTCCTTACCCTTACCTGTGAATATAAGGACAAATATTTATAATATAGTTAGGGATTATACTGGTTACTAAAATGGAAGTTATAAATTCTTTGCCAAGATCCATGACTTCACTAGCTCTGGGTAGTTGGCTAAGCTTCCAGTATTTGGCATTGATTCTTTCTTATTGATGGGTCTTATGTACATTGAGAGCTGTTGCTTAGCACTAATGTATATGTGCCTTAGACTTCTCATGACATTGGGTTTATTTTTAAGCTTTTAAAAACTATTTAAACCTGCTAGGTTTCTATACTAAACCCCAAATTATTTTCTGTTGCTTTCATGGTATTTTTGAGTTTTCTTAAAATAGCTTTTAGAATTTCTCTATCTAAGATATTATACTAGCTACCACTTATTCTCAGCATTAAATTTTATTTTGTCTGCTTGTGTGGTCCTGAAAATTTGTACTTAGAGACACTTTAATGTGTAATAATATCTGTGCATTGAAACATCAGAATCTTACTTTCATATTTGTATTCTGGATTGATTTGGGCCTGTCTTTCTAGAAGTTCTAGGGAGACTGTTTTTCTTGTTCTGTAAGTCAGTGGTCATTGCTATTGTAAGAGCACTCTATGTCTAAATATGTACCTTAAATCCAAATTTGTACAAATCTATGGTTGATGTGTTAAAGGTACCCGAGGCTCAAGTTTTGTTTGTTTTAAATTCACAGTTTTTGTGCTGATCAGAGTTGGTTTGGGCAATACAGAATAACATATCTTATTGTTGCTTTGTTGTCATGTTTCAATCTGGAGTCTAAGTAGAACCAGATGGCTTCTTCCCAGTCACCAATTTGTGGAAGGTGTTGTGAGGTTATGTGAAGTATTAGACTTCCCCACCTGGCTGTGATCCTGAAGTCCAAAACATCTTCCTATTTTTCTTGTCTTCTCTCAAGTGGACAAGGACTTTCTCTCTTCTGCTACCTGGTATTGGAAATCCTGTGTTGTACTTGGTGACAGCCCACTAAAACAAGTATAGAAGAGAGGCATACCAAGACAGTTTTTTTTTTTTTTTACCACTTGCTTGCTGCTGTAGTCTGTTTATGGTCCAATATCAGTTCATCTGTCTAATGTTTGTTTAGAAGACTATACAAGTTCATACCATTGAAGCTACAAGTTCTATATGTGTGAAAGGTCTGTCTTCAGGCATTGGCCTATGAATAACTGCCAAGGATATATATCCATTATTGAGTCTCACCATGCTTACTTCCAAGAATGACTTCTCAGTGTTTTTATATAATATATTTTGATTATATTTTCCTTGACTGTTAGCTCCTACCAGGACCTCCCAGCATCCCTTTTCTACCATCTCCATGTTTCTTCTTCCTCCAAAGCATTAAAAATTAAAATTAAAACAAAAAATCTAAGTAACCAACTCATAAGCCAAACAAAACAAAGCAAAGAAATACAACAAAATGAAACACGAAGCCCTCCAACACAGAACAATCCAAATACAGAGTGCCTTTTTCTGTTGACAAACCACTTTTGGGCGTAGGGTCTGGCCTGGAGTGTGGTCAATATACCTAGTGATGCCCTATTGAGGATAACAGATATTCTCTTTCCAACCAAGTTTCAGTTGCAAATAGCGTCTTGGTTGGGCTTGTGGTTTTATTTATGTATATTGCTGCTTCTTAGTGCTGGTATTTCACTGGGTTTGAACTTGCATAGTTCTTTTGAATGCTGTTACAGTCTCTGTGTTTTCATATACATGTCAATTTATCTTAGGGCAAAAGATGCTGTGTCTTCAAGTCATCTTCCACCTCATTCTCTTGGGGTCTTTGTGTTTACTCTGGTACATATTTCTGAGACTTGAGGAAAGAAGCTTTATGAAGACATTTCATTAGAGACTGAGTTGTCAGAAGTTTTCCACTCTTCACATTATTCATTGTCCTCAATGTTAGTTCTCATATACTGTAAGAATAACATTGTTTGTTGATGATTGAACTATGTACTGATCTGTTGTTTTTGCAATGTGCCATTAGGAGTCATTTGATTGTTGTATTCAATTAGCAGATTAACAGTAGTAGGCTTTTCCTTAAGACCATGCCTCATCTAATCTCAGGTGCTTAGTCACCTTGGTACTGTCAGGAATGAGGTCTACAGGTTTCATATTCATTCAGTTATTTGAACACAGAGGTTGTGCAGCTTTTGTCACTATCTGGTTTCATCACAGTAGATTGCATTTGCTTTCAAATCTAGTCATCACTTAATTCCAGGAAGTGATATGTATAGTAAAGCCTTTATGTCTGGCTTTGAGTAAAACGTTTCAGCAAAGCCTTTGCTATGTTTGTGTCAATTAGTAGAAGCTGTGAAATTGTTTTGAGAGCATTTCAACCTTAGCAAATGTCTGTCTAGATAATCTATCTGCACTTGGTGCTGTGTGAGAACTTGAGGCTACATCAACGTTGGTCCTAAGACACTCGTGGTAAACCTGAGTTCTTACTTTTGATTATGGCTAGCCATGGTCAGAATAGGACTGAGATTTGTTTGGATTTGACTACTTTCATGGGCATTAAGGGCAAGATAACTTTGGTAGTTGGATCCTTTCCCAGCCCCAATTAACCTTGTATAATGTTTGAATAAAATAACAGGAGTGAGCTAGCTGGGTGTCAGTCTTTTCCTAGTAGGTTGAACTCTACTCCTTTGGGGCATAGCATCTTGGTGAGCTTTTCTCTGTACTGCCTCACCTATGACCAACTTTAATCATTTGTTCTATCTTCCCACGCAAGGCAATGTTTAGATCCATATTTTGTTCTTTAGGGCTTGGGGAAAGGTGATGAAGCTGCTTTCGCTAGGTATTTTGTTTTATTCTCATGTTAAAACTAAATATTATGTCATAGTTTGCCTCTTGCTGTGACAAAATAATTGAATAAAAGTAAATTAAAGGAGAATGGGTTTATTTAGTCATACAGTTTCAGGTTATATTATAGTTATAGCGGGGAATTCACAGTAGGAGGGGCCTGATGGAGCTTATAACATCCAAAATCAATGACAGAGAGCAAAACATATTTGTGCTCCTCTCTCTCTCTCTCTCTCTCTCTCTCTCTCTCTCTCTCTCTCTCTCTCTCTGTCTCTCCTTTATCATCCAGTCTAGATCCCAGGCAATGAAATGGTGACAGCCACATAGCCACATTTTAGGCAAATCATTCCACCTCAATTGTTTGGATCAAGAAGGTATTTCAATAAATTCACAGTTCAGCCTAATCTGTACTATCATTCCTTTATATTTGCTTCTCGAGTGGTTTGAGAGTCTGACCAGTTACAACTGAAATTAGTCATGTGTGAAACCATGCTTTTCCTTATAAAAGTGACATTGTTCATATGTGTTTGTAAGAACAACTCTGAGAGGTTTCTTTTTCTTACTGTATTAATCTATTACTTGATATATTTTCATTACTTTCAAGGAGAGGTGTTGAATATGGATGAGAGAATCAGATAATGAAAAAAATGTACTAATAGCTAATGCCAATGTGGAAGAAGCAGAAAGGAATATAGTAAATATTCTAAAAGACTCATTGAGAGACAAATAAAATATATTAAGGCTTTCTGCAAATAGGACATAACTATGGTTTAAATTCATATAAGACTTAGAAAGGATTCCAGAGTGCTCATCTTGAATGATATGAAGAGTCAATAGTTTTGACAACCGAATAGTCAGTTTATTCTTTTCTTGCAAAGATTCACAAATTGTTGTAGAAATGTTCCTGTAAAAATGTTCAAGACAGACCTAAGTTTTTCACTGAGAGGATAATTGGAATTTTACATCATGTATCCATCTTGTGAAACAGGAGTAAATGACTGTACAAACTCCTGACAGTTTCTAAATAAATTTATAGGACTTATTTTCACTTAAAATTATCTATGTGAGCCTACACACACAAACCCAAATTATAGATTGTGGGAAGATAATGAAAGCCCTTGGTTCTTTTTATTGAAGATAAGTTTGCTAGATTTCTATACCACCACAATAGTTTTAGTGTCTATTAATCATACTGAAACTCAGGGTTTAAAACACTTTACATAATATAATTTTAGTGCAGCACAAATTAATGTTTAGTAGTCTTTATCAACAAGTTCATAAAATATATTAGCATGTGGTACCATTTTGGAAGAGCAAGGGTAATGTAACCATCAAGACTCATTCATGCTAAAATTCTGGTTCTTCTCAGACAGCATATACTCATTATATGAATTACTTTACTGACTTTCCATAGCTGCTTCAACTAGTAAGCCATTATATTCAATTTTATTCCAGAAATATATTTTTTTGTAAAATTTTGTATAACACTCACTGTGAGTGTATCTGGTTTTTCTTTTTGGAGGTTGTCATATCATAAACAATATATAAAGGCAATAATTACAGTAATAAAATTCTTCTTTCTTACGTGTTTTAATTATAATACAGCATAGTTAATCATAAAACAAGAAAACAGAGAGGCAAGTGTAAATATTAATTTCACAAACATAACCAATGCATGTGGAAAATTTTATGTTTCAGACTTTGTATGTTTAATGCACCTGAGATGAATTTAGGAAGCACTGTTCAATGTCTAAATTTATTTATAAATTTACCTATTTACTTACTTGATACTATACTAAACTATTACCTTCTTTATTAGTCAAGGTTCTCTAGAGGAAGAGAAATAATACATATATTATGCCAACAAAAAGCCCAAGAATTTAGTTCAGTCCATGAGTCTGGATGTCTCAGCTGGTGCCAGTATATGCTAGAATACTGAAGACGTAGGATCCAATGCCAGCAAAGGCAAGGACTTGTCAGAGAGAACAGGACAAGCAAGAAAGAACAGCACAAGTACTTCCTTCTTCCATGTCCTTTTTGTAGGCTGTTACTAGATGGTGTGGCCCAGATATAAGGTGGATCTTTCCACTTCCAAAGATATGGCTTTAAGATGGGTCTTCCCACTTGAAATGATTTTTTTTTTAAATTTCCTCACAGATGTACCCAGCTGTTTGGGTTTTAGTTAATTCCAGATGTAGTAAAGTTGATGGCTTCTATCAAGAAGTTATCACATCTACTATAGAACAGTATGTTCAAAGGAGATTTCAAAATGCTCCAAATAAAAGTAGATCTATTTTTGTACTTTTGATATCAAATGGCTGAAAAACTGAACTTTTATTTTATAAATATAGCGTTTTAATATTGTTTTCTTATTTTTTAAAACATTACTGCAAATAGTCCTTTTGGTGCATTAGTAATAAGTGTTTAAATAGCTACTTAATGAAACTTATTTGGAAAACAGATTTTTAAAACATTGTTAATGAATTTGACAAAAAGAAAAGAAGATCAATCCATACTGTGCATACTTTCATATTCTTTTATGTTTAAAGGTATCAACTTATTGTGATTTCTCTTTAGATCTTATAAATCTTTCTCCTTTAATGTAGTCAACTAAAAAGTTAGTTTTTCAGATAATAACCTCTACAATAATTGTTGCTCTATCTTTGAAAAATTATCATGTTAAACATAAATGTGTGTTTCTTTGATTTTTTGTTAGAAAGGTTTTCCATAAGTACAACAGAAAGGCAGAAAGCTTGCAGAACTATTTTATTTACTGTATTATATAATGGACTGCCTTGGGAGCAATTTGGAGATGGAGACGAATACACAGTACATTTATTTAAAAGTGCATATAGGAACGGTAATTATAGTATGGAGAATGTAGCCATGTGCAGATGTACAGCTGTGAAATTGTCATGTTGAAAACTTCTTCAGGGCCTGGTCACATGACCTCTCACGGTCCTATGAATTGTGATTCATAATTAAAGAAAGCCTCCAGTTGTTTTGCACTCTTTAATGGATCAGTCATTGGAGGCTCAATGGTACTGGACAGAGATGTATCTTCATCCATTGTGATCACTATCTAGCCTAGTAGTAAGAATTTTTTTAGGATGCTGTTGCTTTTATTAGTATTTACTGAAAATAGGGCAATAATTAGGTTATTGTCAAAGAGTTCTGGTATTTATTAAATTCTCCACTTCAGTTTGGTTTCTTACAAATTCTGAGAGAAATTCTTCTAGGATTTTGAGGAACCCTCCTTCCTGGAGAAATAGCAGAACTAGTAGAAAGAATCATAGTTTCTTACCTGAGTACTCAATTCACATACACTTTGTACATGCAATGGCCTACCAATGATAACAGGTACCTGCCAGGAACTGGGCAAGTCATTTTTATCCACTTGACTTATTTTATGCCATTTATATGGTATATGTTTTCTGGTGGCTATCAGTGGGCAATATGGAAGTCTTTATATTCTGTGCCCACTCATATAAAATGACTTTAAAGCCTCTTTTTTAAGAATGTTTTATCCCCATATAACAACCCAAATCACATCCTCTTGGTCAACTAAATCCTTCAACTAATACTATAGATGTTTCTGCTTTTATTTAAGCCTGTAGATGCTCTTAGTTTTGGCTTTTTCTCCACTCCCTTTCAAACTTCCCTTTGAGTTGGTCCAGAGTCTTGTTTGTTTGGATAGTTTTTCTTTTCATTTGAGGCATCCATATATTTTTTACACTTCCACAATTTTCTTTCCTACAGCTAGTGATGGCAGATCCTCCCATGAAGCAGTCGGCATGATCTAAGCTACAAGTACTGGTACCACAGTGGTTGCAGTTGGGGAGAACAGAGACGATGCTGTTTGTTTATACAGTTAGGTTTTGCTCATGTTCAATAGATGATGCAATACTTTTCTGAAGTTTTGGTGGTTTGTTCCTTTGTAACATATACCTTGGTATGTCTGATAGAATCTATGTTAATATAATGTGTTGTTCTGGTCTCACAGTAATGGAGTCTTTCACCTTTTAGTAGTCTTTCTTGGAATGCTGAGATGACTCAGTGGGTAAAGGAATTTGTTATGAAATCCTTTTGGTGTGAGTTCAATCTGGAACACAAATAAAAGTGAAAGGGAAGAACTGACTTCAGAAGGATGCACTCTGACTTCCATATACTGACTTAGAAATACAAAAGATTTTTCGGTGTATATGAAACTTCTGAACATGTTCTTAAACTAATATCATCAAGCATTTGACTACATAGTTATCATCTATCATCCTTTACCTATTTGTATTTTTCAGGAACCCAATTAATAAACTAAAGAATAGCATAATGGGAACACATCAAAATAGTATCTTTTAAGTGTTTAAGATTTACTGTTCTTTTTCTCATTTTTTTAAAAAATATTTCACTTATCATAATTTTCAATAAATCAGTTTCATAGGTTCCATTTGTTTTACACAATGTTGGCCTGACTCTCAGATCAAAGATGCAATGCAGTTGTTTGTTAATTGTGAGGTACACCAATACAAACAACATGTATTTTAGTGTTTAGAGATGTAAATTATTTTATTGGAAGGTTCAGAGTCCATTTGGTATTTCAGAAACCAGGAATCCATATGAGGAGTATATTTTCATATCTGGTAAAATGTTTCTGTACACACTGGGAATTATTGGTGATGAATGTCAAGATCTTTGCATAGCCATATCAACAAAAACAGCTTAAGTAAGTCCTTGAAATGTGTAGAGAACCTTAACTTTTATGTTGTTTGAGTAATTGCTCACAAGTCATATATATATATATATATATACACACACACACACACACACACACACACACACACACATATATATATATATATATGATAATATATATGTATTATCAAATCTCTATTTTTGAACACACTATTTTCTCTTTTCATCTAGTGTGATAAATACATTTATGATTATCAGGGACATCATGAATAATGACAGAAGCAAAGATGTTGGTGCATTTACCTGAAAGAAATCTCATTTCTTTTTCCTCTGAAGCATCACACACAGCTCTATTAACCCCCACTGCAGGGTTACTTGGAAGTGTTGGAGAACCTCCTGCCACCTGGCTAACATTTTTCATTCCTAAGGAGTCATCTTATGAAAGATCTTCACTGTATATTCTTGTTTATTTTCCCTTCAACTCACAAGACATCATAAATATGGAAAATTTGAATTAAAATTTAGGGCTTAACATTTCAGAGATGACTCCAGACAATCTCTCTGAGGAATACTTCTGAGGAATTGTGTTTGACTTTACTGTACCAGAATAAATATTTAAAGACACATTTCTGAAGCTTATTAGTTTCTCTAGTGAGGAGGAAGGTAGGAATTTTCAGAGCATGTGGGAGGTGCTGATAAGGCAATGTATACACGCTGCAGATGAGAAAAAGATACAGGGAAGGTTTCTTAGTACCCAGCTAACTCTATCCATTTCCTACTTTGCAGTACCAGGGTAAGTCCCAGTTTACATCAAACAATGATGCTACTTCTAGTTGATTTGTCTTGATATGAGCAGTAATGGACTAACTAAATTACAGCATTTATAAGACAACAGACCCTCGTTCAAAAGTTTCAAAAGTAAGCATAAGCTATAAAGACTGGCTCTCTTGGGTATTATATGAAATAGGATTTTTTGCTTTGATGGGACAGATTTTGGAATTTGGTTCTACCTTTGGATCTTGAAATCTACAGATATGAAGTGAAAATATTTTCAGTGTTCAAATTCCTGTGGAAAAGCTGAATGATTCATCCCATTGTAACAAGCACATACCTGTATCAGCATTAGTCCATTACATTAGTCAGGTAGTTCTCATTCCCAAATACTTACAGAAACTGTCCAGTCAGTGATTTTCTTGACTCTGATTATTAGAGATCAACCACACTCATAGTTTAGAAAACAAACTCCCAAAGACAACTGTCAATTTTTTTTCTACACAATCCTGCTTACAAACCCACCACTCTCTAGCATCAAGCTTCTAAAACTCAATATGTTGTAGATTTACACAGAGAACATCTGTATAAAATACAATTGGGTCTTGCTTTCTTATGTAATAAACTTCCTAATTAATATTTTGAATACTGGTTTCCATTCTTTGACAGAATACAGGAAGTTCTGTGGCTATTTTATTTAAATGGTTGTTGAACATAAAAAAGGCTGAACATGTGATAACCAATGGAAATTGGGTATAGAACCACTGTTGTAAGTTCATTTAGAAATTTACCTTCTCTCTACATTTACAGTAACATAAATTAGGCTTTTCACTATTTAAATGAGTTTAGTAGCATTTTATATCTCATATGATACTTGGTGTTTTGATTAGATCTTAAAAGGAATATGGAGAACAATGGAAGACAAATACAAAGAACTTTAGAAACTGAAAAACAGCAAGTGATAACATGAAGGAATGAAAAACAAACATCATGTTAACAACTTTTAAGCACCTTTACTCACCATGGTTAAAATTATAGTTGTATGTCAAGAGTGAAGAATAAAAACTATAAAATATACAATCAAAATATATTGAAGATGAAAAATAAGAGTGTTTCAGACAATGTAGTGTCATTTATTTGCCTAGAACATTCTATCAAGTGTCTCATGTTATTCTATTTGGTCAAACATGGTTTTCTTTTTTTTGGCCAATATCTGTGTATTAGAGCACATATTTTTATGTGCAATAGTATTCAAGATGATTAACATTCAATAGAAAGACATAGAATCAACTTTTTGTCCACTGATGGATGGATGGATTAAGAAAGTTGAATGGGGTTCAGCTATTAAAAGACCAAACATATAAGAAAATTTAGTGTATATATATGAGGGGCTACCCTTTGGACATACATTTTTCTTTACATTAGTTTTAGGGATGTGGACAGAACTGAGGACATTATATTAAGTAAATCAGGTAGAGAAAGAAAAGTATCAAGTATTCTTACTCATATGTAGAAGCTGATGTTGATGTCAGTAATTGTGGACTAAAATATTGATTTAAAAACCAAGGAAAGATGAGGCAGTGAGGGTTAGAGAGAGGATACCTAAGGACACCTAATGAGTATGAGATGCACAATAAGAAGGAAACTTTCTAATCTCCAGATTTGCTTCTGATAATAGAACATATTTCATGTTTGCGTACTTTCACTATGGAAGACTTTGTATTATAATAATCATTTTTTGCTAATGTACTGTAATTGGTATGTGTGCCAGAGAACTTTGTAAGTCTGTGTGTGTGTGATGGATACTTAAGGTTTTCAGAATTTAAAAAAAAAAAAAGATAGAAATGAGAAAGAAGTTTTCATGACAGTAGAAATAAATGGTCGAGGTGGAGAGCAGACCCAGACAGACAAATTGAGTTTGCAGTGGTTGAAGCCTTGGTTCCAGTCGCTGAGGAGATGAGTAGTATCTGTGCTCCTGCCTGAACTGCTCACACGTGCTAGTCATCAAGCACAGGTGGCTGTTTTTATCTTCTTTCTCATGTGTAATTAAGATAATGGTGATAATATTGTATATTTAATACTATATTTCCTATTTTCATATCATGATTCATAAACAAGTTTTCTTAACAGCTCTGTTCTAACAAAAAATTATGTCACTGACTGATTAATCTTCTCAAACACAATGTCTATGCAGAAAAGTACCTGAAACTCGGAAAAATCACAATACACCCATGCTTTAAGTTCTGTCTAAAAAATTTTCATAGAAGTGAGATATATTCCATTTTGCTGAGATAAAAGCCACAATCAAGGGAATTTATATTTCATACAATTTGAGTCTATGAAAAAGACTACCAAATTACCCTACAGAATCTTGGGATAGCCATGGGGGAGAAACATGAACAATTGTGCAAATTGTTCAGATTGAGGAATAAATTAGAACTTCATGTGTCTTACTTTTGAAATGTGTTAAAATCATAAGTGCTTACTTTCAAATGTTAGACACTGGTGGCATTACTGTTGAATCAACACACTTCTTAAATTGAGGACTACAGGGAGACTACCTGGAAGACAATGTGACATCACACCTGGAACATCATATAAAAGTCTTAAAAAGGGCATGTGGGGATCACTAGACATCACTGAGATCCTCTGGTCTCATGAAAGCAGAGGGGGCAATGCAGGGTTCAGCATGGCAACATTTGTGTAGGAACTAGACAGGATTCTGGTAGCAGAGTGGTTTCTGAGGCCTCAGAGTCCTTGGTGCCTCATTATCATGATGTTGAGGAAAAGCCCTGGTCTATTTTTCCCAAAGTGTTAAAAGTGGGAGGGGATAAATATAATAATTTGATACCATTCTTATCACATTTTTTCCTGCTACCTAGAACTCTGAGGATTTTGTGGAGTATCAAGTACATTATAGACTCTAAGGGATTCTTTGTATGTCAGAATAGTGATAGTGAGTAAAGTCAGGACAGATTATCTTTTCTGTGATAAGAAAATATCCCCAAACATTAAACAACTTAAATGGAAATGGATTTTTTGTTTACTCACTCACCCTGGGCCCAGAAGAGTTCTTTCTCCTCAGAACCATTCAGTCATACCAGGGCCACCAGCATCACACAGTGACTGCCTACTGCAGGGAAGAGAGAGGGTCACATACTGAAAATGCTCAGAGGAGTTGTTAACAGGTTACTAATTATTCCTCAGACCTGGTGATACTAGTCCATCTTACTATACAGGGGCCTGGAAGAATATGCATACTATGTGCCTGGTAGACAGGAGAACCAGGAATATTTGAGGGATACACTAATGACTACCATTTAGTGAGTACTAATTATATCAGGGAGAAAATAATTGACTATGTTTCTCCTATCGAAAAAGGAAAGATTGAAAGAAAAGTTATAAAGGCCTGAATAATTAGCTAAAACCTCAGTAATATTCTAATGTATGATACTTTGCTTATGTTATCCCAATTGCATGCCTTTTAATTGAATTCAGAATAAATGAGAATAAGAGAGTTAATAAAAAATATTAATTACCAGGAGAAAATCTGTACATTTTCAGTTTTCTTAGCAAGAGAAGTATCATAATTATATGAGAAAAATTTAAAGGTTATTTCACATTAACATTTTCAAGGCTAATTTTGCTATACAACCAAGAAAACAATTGTCAAGCTGCATTGTGGAATATAGGAAACTGGAATTGTTAGCTTTGAATATTATTTATTTCTTAATGAAGATTTTTAAATTCATAGTACTCTGAATTATTAAGATTCACTATCAGCCTAGAAAAATATGTTCTTTTTTTTAAAAAAAATTAAAGTATTTTATTTACTTATATTCCAAAAGTTGCCTCCTTCCTGGTCCACCTTCCTGAGTTCTTTGTAAACCCCCCCCCAACCCTTGCCTTTTAGAGGGTGCTTCCTCACCTGGACACCCACCACCACCTCACCCCCACTAGAAAATTATGCTTTTTAAGAGAAGAATATTCGTCAGTTAAATTCTTTTGTGCATGCAATGGCTTAATCCTACTATTTTTCCAAATTATTTCATGAAACTTAAAGGAGGCTTTATTTTTTAAAATATCAAGAGATATCTAAAATTTTCAGATTACTTAAAATAACAAACTAAAAATTACTTTAATAAAGAAGAAAAATAAATATTGCTGCTTTGAAAATGTTTTGAGGAATGCACTTCTGTTAGTCAGGCTCCTGATGTGGGAGAAAGGCCAGATGCTCACATAAATAAAGTTCTCAGACAATTTGCCCTTAATATTTTTCTTCTGCCAATAGTTCTATTGGACCCTACTGATCAAAGTAGAAATCTGCATTTAGCTGCTGTGTATCACCAGCTCCTTCCTGGGTGCAGTTCATCTATTTTCTCAAATTTTATAGTCTTTCCCTCTTCCTGAAAGTGCAGTGCAGAGAAAGAGTCATAGCCCCCACACGTATGCCAGCTCAGTGCACTCTGGCTTCACACTGGAGAGTGAAGCTTGTAATGTCTAAGTAACTATTCTAAGTGGGCAATTTCAGTAAATTGAATGGCAGTCAATGGACCTTTCTGCTATTCCTCTTCTTTCATCTATTACCATCACGCCTATGTAGGAGGTTTTAGCTCCAGGCATATCATACTGCTGAGCTCATGAATGACAGAATTTTTCAACTATCTTCCTCCTACGTTCTGAAGACCACATCCTGTACAAAAATTAACAAGGAAATGAAGTGTTACTTCGTGCTGCTTTTGTGATGAGATGCAACTTTAAGGACATTCAAAAAGAGAATGCAAATATTACTTTATCAAAGGTGATTAAGGGCTACACACAACACTTTATTGAATATTTTCACAAAAATTAATTTGGCTTATGTTTTGTGGCTGGGTGTTTTGTGTGCATGCATTATATGTGGATCATGTGCATGACTTGTGCCAGTAGAGGGCAAATGAGGGGACAGATTCCTTCTGTCACTGAAATTATGCATGAAGTGAACTTCCAATTAGGTGCTAGGAACTGAATCTCTACCCTTTAAAAGAGAAAATAAATGCTCTTAATCACTCCCTGACCCAACTTGTAACCCCAGTCAACACACTACTTTACTGGACTTGAGTGGTATCCTTTGTTTTTATCAATAACATGTGCTTCTTATGGTCACAGAACACTTGTTAAGGAGTAGTCCTCATAAAAACAGAAGGCTCTTACTCAGAATTACATATAAAGGTGAGTTAGAGAAAGAAATGGGGAAGGAGTAGAGATGGAAAGAAGAGGGATTGGTAAATATGAAGTTTGTTAAGGATGAAGATGTGACCAAATTTAAATTTCTCAAGGGGAACAATTTATAGAGTAAGCATCTGTATGGATGTCTTAAAGATTTCATTAGAATCAATAGAGAGTCTTGCTGTGCATAGAAACTGAAGTTTCTCCTCTAGGGCAAGTACTCAACTATTGATAATATGTCATGAAAATTTAAATTAATTTGATAGAAGATAATCTGAACAGAGATTGCCATTGTTGGGATTTCTTGCAAAGAAACAATGAGCTAGGGAAATAGTTCATCACATCAGCACACAGTTCCCCAAGCAACTGCAGTCTAAGCAGGCAAGAGAATATGTCAAGCTGGTAGCAGAACTTGACTGAGTTATCCATATGGTACTGGTTTTTACAAACATGATGGATACAAAACTGAAAGTGTCATGCAGTCATGCTCTATAAATCTGCAGTGGTCATACTTCATGCAAGGAGGTTCTAGGAGGGTAGTATGTAATGCTGGGAAGATAACATTTAATTTGCAATGGTGATAAAAGTTTGGACAAGATGCCAAGAGGAAGAGTATCTACTGAGAAAAGCTGCAGGATGGAGTTAAAGTGGTCTCAGAGAGAAGCAACATGCACTATAGGAGGCAGAGGGGAAAGGGTACGAGTACTTAGTTCTTTGAAGTCTAGAAGATTCTATCTTAAGCCTAAGATGCCAGACATGGTGTTTGAGCACCCTATTATGAAGTTGCTGCTATTCTAATACAGAATTGTAGAATAGTATTTTGGGAATGAACCTGATGAAGTATTTATTCCTTATTCCAAAAAGCAATTAAATTGGTTATTATAGAATACTGATATTTGACCCATTGCATATGCAAACTTTTTAGGCAAATTTGATAATCATTATCCAAAAGACAAGTTGTTAGAATTTGCCTCTATGCATGCTTTTGTATTTTCTGTAAATTTACACATGCAGCCAATAGAGAATATGCTTACTGTGTTTACAGATGGCTTATCTAATGAAAAGGCAGCATATGTAATTGGAACACATATTTATTGTCTCGAGTTTCCCCGTGCTTCACAAATAATTGAATTACATACTCTAGCCACTGTTTTTGAAATATTGAAAAATCAAGCTTTTAATTTGTATACTGACAGCCAATGTATAGCTCATGGTTTACAATTGCTTGAAGTTGTTCCTTATTTAGATACTACTAATTCTCAAATTTTGCAATTATTTATGCAAACACAACTCAATTTAAGAGAATGTACGGTTCTGTACTTTACAGGACATTTAAGAGCTCAGGTATTAATAAGAGGAAGAGGGCATGTTTGTGGTTTTTTTTGCAGGATGGTGAAGGAGCATACTAGCTGCCAGAGTGATTAGTGAGACATGCTGATGCTGGGACAAAGAATTATGGTAATTGTGAGCTTGAACATTTTTCTGACTCTGATGATAAGGAAAACTTTATCCGGCCTATATCCTGGATGCACTCCTTTACATCTAACAGTATGGGAAGGCCCAGAAGTTGTGGTAATGGTAAACAACACTGAGTTGATGGGTATGCGTGCTGGAGGAAACTTCACTATCAGTAGAGAAATTAATTACCAAAGATCAGGAACTGGTGTCTCTATATGCTTTTCAAAGTAAAAACTGTACTGGATGCCTGAGAGTATCTTCTACTACATTGCAGAGAAATGATCTTGACTCATGCAAAGATGGTTTATATGGCATTCGAGTAACTTTACCCACTGGCCTAGAGACTGAGGGATACCAGGCACCACAGCATTTTCCACACTGTGAGTTGAGAGAATGTACAAATATCATACTTCCCTGGAAAACATGTGTGGGGAATAAGCCTTTGCTTTATCAGCCTCATGGGACTGACCTCAAGATTTTGAACTGGTCGGAATGTAGGGGAGTGGCTAGTATGACTAATTATCCTACTGGCTCTTTGTCTGTATCCTCTCCTACTAAGCTTTGTCTGTTGTTCTCTGGTAAACTCACACAGGTTATAAGCAAGGGTACTATGGAAGTTGGGTGCTTCCTTAGATAATGTGAGTGCTCAGCCTGAAAGATCAGGTCCAGCTTGGATGAAGGGCCTATTGTGACATGTGTTCACATGTCGTATGTCCAATGAGTAGGAAATATTAGCTTTATTCTACCTTCGGAAAATAATACTTTTCATCTGTCTTATGTTGGCTATAATTTGATTAATTGTGTTTTAAAAGCCTATTCTAAGCATTCTGAAATGATTTTACAACCTGCTTTTGTGACAGTTCCTATAAATATTACTAATGATTGGTTTGATGACAAGGGTTTACAGGTACTTGAAGAGTTAACAAGGGCATAAACACATGTTTGTTTTAATAATACCAGGTATTGTAGCTTTGATTACTTTAATGCCACTGCTACTAAAGTTGCTATGGCCCTATCCCAAAGTGTTCAAAGAGTGAATTTTGTATATGATTTATCCAGAAATGTTTCCATGGCATTGCATACTCAATAGGATATAGATAATAAGATGAAACAGAAATTAGATGACTTATTTGAGGTGGTTAATTTCTTGTGGGAGGAAATACTGGGGTTAAAAATGCAAACTAGATTTAGGTGTCATGATAATTATCAATAGAGTTGTGTAACACCAAAAATTTTTAATGATAATATATATTGTTGGGAGAATGTGCAATCCCATTTGCAAGGTGTTTGGAATCATGCAAATTTAACTTTGGACTTATTAAAATTACACCAAGAAGTTATTAATTTTGAAAAAGCAGAGCCTCTACATTTTGATGCAGCTCAAGCAGCTCATGATCCACTAGGATAGTTGCAGGGTTGGTTTCCTTCTTGGCCTGCACTACTGCAACACAGCATCACTCTTGTTGTCACACTTGGTATAGTATTGCTTCTCTGTTTACTGTTGCCGTGTGCCATTCAGTATAAGTTGTCACAATTTTTATATCCAAAGGGTCAGATACATGGCCTCCATCTAAAAATATCCTCCTCTCCAGTTTGACTGAATATGACCAATGATAGATGATAAGGGTATTCTTGAGCTCCTATCAATCTAAGACAGAAAATACATCAATGCTATGTATGCTTCCATGATGGGTAAGAAAAAGCAATAAAGACACCAACCTAAGGCAGGTATATTCTGCTGAAGTAATTAAAATTTTAAAAAGGGGGAACTATGGAGAGTCAGAGTACTGCCATGAGAGCAGTGTGTATAGCGAAGGTCATGAGAGCAATGTGTACAACCAAGGCCAGAGAGTAGTCTGTATAGCCAAGTCAGAGAGTAGTGTATGCAGCCAAAGGAACTCTTATCTATGTTTAGCCTCTAGAAGAACTTTCTCAACAGCTTTGTTTGCTGGAATGCCTATGAGCTGGAGCTGCAGAAATAAACTTTGAGTCTTGACCAGGATCAAGCTTGACTCTATTCCTTGTGTCTGTGTCTTTTCATCTCCACTCCCACATTTGTGTTTCAGGTTGACTTGCACCTGCAGGCTGAGTTACCCTTGCCATTACATCATGTCTGCTGGTGTTTTCCTACTTCAACTCTTATTTAGGCAGACATGATTTTGAGAATTTGATGGTGTCAATCCCTGACTATCTCACACCGCCTGGTCCTGTGATTCATGAAATCTTTCCAGTCCTGTAGGCCAACAGATAAGTGCAGCTTTTTCTAATTAATAAAGTAATATCTCTTTGTGACACATGGAGATAATTGTGAGAAATTACAACCAATCACAACTCAGAGAACACATGTTCAATCACGTGGTTCTCAGACTCAACTGAAACATCCACAGCACAAGACCTGCACCCAAACCTCAGGGGATAATCTTTTAAAATTTATTATAAGTTTTTTTTTTTAAATATGAAACCACTAAACTGTAAGTCATTATATATATTCAGAGGACCTGGTAGAGACCTATGCTGGTCCTGACTATGCTGCTTAAGTTTTTGTGACTTCATATGTTAATTTAGAGGGCCTTTGTTCTTTGTGGTTTCCATTTCCTCTGGCTTTTAGTCTTTTTACCTCCTCTTCTGCTGGGGTTCCCTGAACTCTGGGGGAATGGATTTTGTTGAGTCATGACATTTATGGATGACTATTCCAAGGTCTCTCACTTTCTGGATATTGCCTGGCTCTGGGTCTCTTTATTTGTTCCCATATACTTCAAAATGAAGCTTATCTGATTGTATCTGATTAAGGCATTGATCTATGAACATAGCAGAATATCATTAGGATCCATTTTATCACTATATTTTTTTTCTTCTTTTTTTAGACCACTATTATTTAGTTTCCAGAGTTTGTAGGGGACTGTGATGTCTGTACCACTGTGCAGGCTAATACATCCCTTCTCTCAGTGCAGTTCTCATGCAAGTACTATCGAGGATCAGTTTCTCAGCATGAATAATGGACACCATCTTCATTGTTTTCCATCTGGAATCTAAATTCTCTGCTTGATGCGATGATCTAATTACATTATGTCTACATTTATAGTCTATTGGAGGGATTCTATTTTGTTTCTCATTGTTAGGATCAGAAGTAAACTCTCATATTCCTTTAATCCCTCTGACTGCTGAAGATCCCGGCTTTAACAAGCACAATAATCAAGGTCTGTAAAAGTAGATGAAATGGTTATTATGGTTATCTATTTCTTTGTATAAGTTTGTAATGCACATTTTGGGATATTATATGACTTACATTAAATTTTTCTTAAAATAATATTAAACTGTAGGTGATTTATTTAGAAAATAATCTGAGGAATCCCTCCCTAATTAACAAAATTAATGGAGGAGGGAAGATGATATGGATAGAAAAGAGAATAAAAAGAAAGTCAAATTAATTGATAAAGATAATTTATAATTATTGGTTGTTACTGCGACAAACTGCTGCTGAATTCTTTTGGAGGCATTTCGGGGGAAACTGGTTTCTAAGCTATTTTACAAGGCATAAAATATACATATAGTCTTTCAATCTGGGTCGTAGATTTGGTGAGGGCCACCGATTCCTTCCTCTACACCCACTTTTTTCTTTTTATTTATTTGAAAAGAAATATATTATTTTATTTATTTATTTATTCACATTCCAAAAGTTCTCCTTTCTTGTCCCTCCACCCTGAGTTCTTCACTCTATCTCTGCTTCCCCCTTCTCAGGGAGGGTGCTTCCCCTACAGCCAACTCACACCTCACTTCTACCAGCATCACTCTTTCCCTAGGGCAGCAGTTTTCCCACAGGATTAAGCTCATCCTCTCCCACTGAGACCAGACAAGGCAGTCCTCTACTCAACATTTGCCCTAGGCACTGGAGCAGCCCATTTATAATCCTTGGTTTTTGGTTTAGTCTCTGGGAGATCTGAGGGGTCTGGGTTCTTTATCACTGTTGTTTTTCCTATGAGGTTAAATCCCCCTCAACTCTTTCAGTCTTTCCCCTAACTCTTCCATATGGTTTTCCAACCTCAATCAAATAGGTGGCTGTAAGTATCTGCATCTGTCTCAGTCAGCTATTGGTAGACCCTGTCAGAGGACAGCCATGTCAGGCTCCTGTCTACAAGCAAAATAAAGGTAGCATCAGTAATAGTTTCTGTGTTTGGAGTGTGGGCATGGGAGGGATCCCAAGATGGGCTGGCCTTTGGATGGCCTTTCCTTCAGTCTCTGCTCCATTTTTATTCCTACATTTTTTCATTACACTATCAATCCTAGGTTAAAATTTTCTTTTTGTAAATTAGTCATTATATTTGTTTACATCTCAAATGATATCTCCTTTCCTGGTTAACCATCCACAATCCCCTCTCCATCCCATGCCTTCTTCCCTCTCCCTTTTGCCTCTATGAGGGTGCTCACCCACCCATTCATCCTCTCCTGCTCCAACGTTCCAGCATCCCCCTACGCTGGGGCCTTCCTTCCCATTGATATCAGACAAGGCCATCCTCTGCTACATAAATATCTAGAACCATGGATCTCTCCCTGTACACTCCGTTCTTGGTGGTCTAGCCCCTGAAAGGACTGGGTGGTCCAGCTAGCTGACATTGTACTTCCTATGGGGTTGCAATCCCCCTCGGCTTTTCCAGTCCTTCTACCAACTCCTCACCAGAGTCTCCAAGTTCAGTCTGATGGTTGGCTGCAAGCATCCAAATCTTCATAGTCAGGTGTTGGCAGAACCTCTCAGGGAACAGCCACACCAGGTTCTTGCCTGTCAGCAAGCACCCCTTGGCAACAGCAACAGTATCTGCAGACAAGATGGATCCCCAGGTAGGGCGGTACCCAGATGGCCTTTCCTTCAGTCTGTGCTTTATTTTTTGTCCCTGTCTTTCCTTTGGAAAGGAACATTTCTGGGTTAAAATCTTTTGAAATTGGTAAGTGACCCCATCTCCCTACTGGGAACCTTGCTTATCTAGTGGAGTGGTCTCTACAGATTCTATCTCCCCTTCACACGAATTTTGGCTAAAGTCATCCCCATTCAGTGCTGGGAGCCTTTTGTTTCCCTGGCATCTGGAACCCTCAAGTTCCTCATCCATTGCTATATATTTTAATTCAATTTCCTAACACTCTGCACCTTTCTCCTGTTTCCTCCAATACCTTATTCTGCCCCCCCTTTTTCCTCCCCCTCCTTTCTCCCTCCCAGGTTCCCCCTCCCTCCACTTCCCTCAATCATCCTGTTTCCCCCTCTATGCAGGACTGAAGCATCCACACTCTGGCCTTCCTCCTAAGCTCCATATGGTCTGTGGGTTGCATCTTGTGAGCTTTTGGGATTGCTTCAAGTATTTCTCCATTTAGTTTGATATTGGTTGTTGAGTGGTATATATTGCTTTAACTATGTTTAGGTATGGGCCTTGCAATCTTGATCTCTCCATGTCTTTTAACAGTAAGGGATGTCTTATTTTGTCAAAGGCATTTTTAGTATCTAATGTGATGATCATGTGATTATGTTCTTTGAGTTGTTTATATAGTGGATTGCATTGATGGATTTTCTTATATTGAACCATTCCTTGATTCCTGGGATGAAGCTTATTTGATCATAGTGAACAATGTTTTTAATATGTTCTTGGATTCGATTTGTAGAGTTTTATTGAGTACTTTTACATCAATATTCATAAGCAAAAATGGTCAGCAGTTCTCTTTCTTTGTTGGGTCTTTGTGTGGTTTAGGTACCAGAGTAACTGTGGCTTCATATGTATTAGGAAGTGTTT